>NW_009225628.1:0-506 GCF_000690835.1 Fulmarus glacialis
GGGGGGAGCCAGGGGGTCGGGATGCAGGATGGGACCCCGTCACCCACCTGCCGGGTGGCCCTGGGTGACAGCAGCAGCAGCTCTGTGTGTGGCTCCCTCTCCTGGGCTCCATCCCAAAGAGCAAGCCCAGGCACAGCGCAGGAAGGTCCCTGCGCCCAGCACCAGCAGATCCAGGCCCGGGATTGCCGGCAGTGGGCGGCATCCCTGGAGAAGGGGTGTCCCCCCACACTTCAGAGCGAGGATGCATGGGACAGGAAGGGAGCAGGGCAGTCCCTGCACTGGGGCAAGGCAAGCTCTGAGCTACTGTATCGCAGGCTGCCTTTCCAGCCCAGACACATCCCTCGGACCCTGGCCAGGAGCAACCGAGGGAACACAGCAGGAGGCTGGCAGGATCCCGGGAAAGCCACGGGGACAGCTCTGGAAAGCTCCTGACAGCTGGGCGCTAGTGCCAACCCCAGCCTGCCTCCCCCAGCCCTGCAGCAGCAGTGTCAGCAGGGAGCCCGCGG
>NW_009225628.1:548-1084 GCF_000690835.1 Fulmarus glacialis
GCATCGCGTTTTGCTTTCCTAATCAAGGTCATTCGGTACAGCAGCAATACCTGAGCAAACTAGCTAAGCAGCCGGGGTGGAAGTTGGCCTGACCACTGAAGGTCAAGTGTGCACTTATGCATATTCAAAGCTGCCTGCAGGATCGATCGGGTTTTAATTGTTTTTCCTGGGGTTTTGGAAGGAAGTGCCAGGGGCATTGATCAGTCCCAGACTCACACTTCGGGGCTGGCAGGGACGTCACTTTTGCTGCAGGCAGAGGGAAATACGGGCAGAGAGGCAGAGATGAAGGCAGGCCAGGGGAGAGGGCAGCCAGCCCCGGCCAGGAGGAGGAGCCATCGCTGGGCTGCGTTGGAAAACAAAGTTTTTTAATTAAAACTAGCAATTCTGAGCCGCCTGCTGGCAGCAGCCACACAATCAAGAGCAAGGAGCTTTGCTGTTTAATATTTAAAGAAAACGTTTAATCTTTAAACAGGAAAGTTCTTCTTCTGACTGTTAAAGTGAGGCAGAAAGTGCCGGAGGCTCCCCGACGCAGGGCT
>NW_009225629.1:0-15312 GCF_000690835.1 Fulmarus glacialis
GGCAGGGGCTGGCGTTGGCCTCGGGCTCCTGCGAGTGCCACAGGTTCAGGGAGGGAAGAAATCAGAGAGGCTCTTTCTGCCGGTCGCCGAGGCTCGGGTGCAGCGTGCCAGGCGGGGTTTGGGAGGGAGGGTGGACAGCCTGAAGGCCTGGGTTGGACCCTGCTAAGCTGCCATTGCATTTGAGCGTTCATGGCCTCCGAAAGAGATGCTTACCTCTAACTGAACTTATCCTTGCTTAATCTTTTCTTTTTTTCCCCGCTCTGCTGCTTTTTTGTGTTCTCAGAGGAAGGAGGAATGCGCGAACGAGAAATCAGGTATTTACTGGAGGCCCGTCTATGAGACGGAGTAAATTAACCAGAGAGATGCAACTGTACTCTACTGGAAAAAACAACCAAACAAAGCTCCTAAGGAAAATAAACGTCCACTTAGGCAGTCAGACACAGCTCACATTCCCCCTTGAGCTCCTTCCATCAGGGGCCCGGAGAGAAGCAGCTTTGAAACAAAAGCCAAAACTCATCGCAGGTTCAGACACAGGCAGTTCATTTCATACAGTATGGTGTTTTGGTTTTTTTTTTTTTTTTAGCATCTGCTGACAATGGCTCTTTCTTTAGGCGGAAATATTGTTGTCAGCTCTGTTACTGGAAGCTTATTTCATCAGATGGGTATAGCACAAGTTTTATTTCAGCTCAGTGTTATACCTTTGAAATGGAATAGCTGTGATCTCATCGCATCAGTCCCCTGTCTCAACTAGATAGTGAGAAGCAGTCTTTCACACACTTTATGAAAGCTTTTTTGTGCATAATTGACTGCACATAGTACACTCACCACTTTTTGATGGCTTGATGCGTGTAACACCTCCTTTTCTTGCCTGTCCTCTTACTAAACTCAATGGCACTGATTTTCAAATCTCTGTTTTTGCAATCTTTAATGCATTTCCCGTGCTTTGTTATCAACAAACCAGTAATCTTTTACTTTTGCCTTTCCTTTCATGAAGGATTCAGGACAGGCTATTCCACTTGTAGTAGAAAGCTGCATTCGTTACATCAATTTGTACGGTAAGTTGATTCAGTAATATCAACAGAAACTTTCTGCAAAGGAAATCAAGTACTTGTAGTTAGCAGTGAAATATAGTAGAGATGCCCACAGCCCTTGCTACATGGGCTCAGGTTATATTTACAGTGGCATTGACTGTGATGTAGCATTGGATGACTGGCAAATATTTAGGTCCTGGTAGCACTTATTCAGGTTAAATTGTTCGTTCAGGCTCCAGGCTGACGGGAGCCGTTTCAATGCTTCGATCTTGGGGGGCCTTGATTGGAGAATATGAGCAGAAATGAATCGTAGCAGGGTGTCCCCTTCTTGCTCTGAGCCTTTCCGGGTGCATCGACTCCTAGTTTCTGCTGTTCTTTACCAGAAAGTACCGTGTAACAGTTATAAATCTTTTCTAAAACATTGTTCTTTTCCAGGCCTTCAGCAGCAGGGCATTTTCAGAGTCCCTGGCTCCCAGGTGGAAGTCAACGACATCAAGAATTCGTTTGAGAGAGGTGTGTTGCCAGGGTGTGCAGCCACAGCTGGGACGCCGTGTCTGAGCAGAGATCGTTGGTGGGAGTTTGTGTGTGTTGGGTGCATTAGATGTTGTGTAAAGCCTGTGCTAAAAGCCTTTCTGCTACAAGACACCAGGAGGTTTTATCCCCTTCTAGGTATCTCAGTATTGTATCTCCAGCAATAGCGAAGAGTCACTTAAGGAAAGAGTATGAGAAGTAGGGGTAGGTGCAGAGATCTCTTCCACAGTCATTAATTAAGAGCATGAAAGCCTCACATGAGAGCCATAAAATAGTTTGTTGGGGATCCATTTTCCTCCTTCCTGCACCGGTTTGTCAAGGGAGGAGCAGCATTGCCACGTGTACCTGGTGCAGTGTTGGTTGTGGAGTTGCCAGTGATTCTGTTGAGAAAATCACATCGAAGGTGCAAGGCTGGCAAGACAGGGCAGAGCAATCCTGCTGTCACCGGGTGAAGGTGAAGCTGTGAAAGGGACAGCCTAGATGGGGGTAATGGCCTCCATGGCATTAATCTTTGAGCAGCATCGGGAGGATCAGGGTAAAGGTGGCCAGGCCAATGAATAAGGAGGTAATGGGCCTTATCAAAGGCTGGAGGATTTGCACATCCAATTTAAGAGGAATCGGTATCCAAATCCCTTAAGTTTTGAAAGCCTTTTGTAGATTTAAGTCAGTACAATGCTATCCAGAACCGTTCAGTCTATTCCAGAGGCATAATTGCATCCTCCAGCCAAGCCTGTCTTCTCAGGCTTTCACCCACCATCGTTTAGATCTGCTCAGATTTCTGAGCTGTTGCCGTAAATGCAAAAGTGCACTGGGCTGGAAACTGTGAAGGAGTACCGATTAATAACATCTTCAGGAAAGGTTTAAAATCTCCACAATAAACTGGGCTATAGCATGTCTCAGCATGATGCTATCAGAGTCCCTTATTAAACCCTCCTCTTGCTGGCAAAATGTGTAGCATCACCATTACACACACAGGAGGGTTTTCTGAGCTGTGGGAAATTTTGGGTTTCCACTGCGTTAGGAAAAAACACTCGCTGTGTTAGTCCAACTTGACAGTAATGCTGGAAATAAAAACTCTTCTCTGGGCAGGTGAAGATCCCCTTGCTGATGATCAAAATGAACGTGACATTAATTCAGTGGCTGGAGTCTTGAAGCTGTATTTCCGAGGACTGGAAAACCCCCTCTTTCCTAAGGAAAGGTTTCAAGATTTGATATCTACTATAAGTAAGTACATGTGGCAGCTCTTCTCAGAGAATAGGGTGGGACAAGAGAACCCATAAATGGGGAGCAAATACACCTGAGTTTTGCAAATAGTAGCTTATGCTGTAAGAAGGGCTATAGGTCTGCAATGGAAGTTGTTAGGAAAAGACTTTAAGTGTGCATTGGCAGCGAGGGAGGCGAGCCATCTTGCTGTGGCTCTTTTAAAATCTTACTAGCATCATGAGGATCACCAGAGTCATCTCCAAGCTTAGGCCAGTGGGCTGCTTAAGCTTAGGCTTAAGCCCATATACACATTCGCCCATATACACTGATGACAAGGGGTCATTAGTTGCTTGAACAGGGTTGGCTGCTGTCCTGCCTGCACAGATCTCTGCGGGTAACAGCGGTTCCTGTGCCTGCCCATCACATGTCAAGCAGCCATGGCTCCTGGGACCCAAAGAGGTTTTGCTGCTTTAGCTCAGTGTCTTCTACTAAACATAAAGTGGAGGTCAGTAACTCTTGGCTACTCAGAAAGCTTCTCTGACCCTTGAGCCTGCAGACTTGGTTTCAGCCTCACTTGTTCAGCTGTTCTCCAAGTGTTTGCTATGTGCGTTTCCTGTACCAAAGAAAACCAGAAAGTGCTCTGGGATGTGAGCAGAGGTAGAAGCTGAGGGTTTTTAATCGTGAAGGGTCTGGGATTGATGTCAGGGAGAGCCTGGTTGCTTCTTGTTCTGTCCTGAATTCTCCTCCCGGCTCTACTTGTTCCTCTGCAACTGAAGAAACAGATATCCCAGCTGGGGTTTATTTCTCTCAGTACCTTGTAGTGATGACATTTATTCATTGGCAAGTTGTGGAAATTACTCCCCTGGGGGAAAGGAAGAAGACAGAATGAATTTGGTGTTTCAGAGATGATGGAGGAGCGTGTTGCGCACTTTGGCTACAGGATGACTTCATTTTACAAGAGAGGCATTGGGGTTGTTTGGGGGTTCGAGTGTCTTGGTATGTGGGTAGCTTCAGGGGGACTGACTGGTGAACATGTGCTGAAGTCCTTCATTTGGCTTTCACTGCCCATGGCTCCTTCCCCCCTCCTTAACGTTAATGTGCATAACTGCTAGAGATTTAGTGATGTCAAGAAAGACAGATGATATCTAGAGGGGAATGACGCAGGGATGGGCTTGTTCCAGGAGAAGAATTTCCTCTTATTTTTCAAGAACAGTTGTTTTATATAGTAGCTTTAGGAAATTGGCTGTTGCCTTTCGGTTTTGATGTGTAAAACAGCACAGCCCACCTGTAACACGGCAAACAAAGGAAGCTGTTTCTGCACCAGTTTCGTGCCCTGGACAGGGATTTTTAACCTGGCTTGCAGCGCTCGCTCCGGCTGCCCTCCCCGAGGGGCTTGCAGCAGGCAGAGTGGGGAGCCTGAGAGGGCACAGCCCGCAGAGAAGGAGACGAGTCCCCTTCAGTGCCAGGAAATGTTCCTGGTGCTTGGTAATGTGACTGTCTGTGTGCTTGCAGATAGGCTTGTGCTTTGGAACCATCCCTAATTAATGCCAATTTGCACAATTTATTAAGCTTTTGGGAGCTTTTCATTGCAAACATCATCTGTTAATTTTCTGGACAGTATTCTTTTCTCTCTGTCTTTATTTTTTCTCATTTTAGCAAGAATCTTCCTTTTCCTCATCTTTCCTTTCTTTTCCTGCTGCTGTTGCTACCTTTCGATTAAGGATAGATTTAAAATGAATTAAAGTGCCTTGTTCCCATTAAAAATCTGACCTTAAGTGCATCTGATTTTCTGCCTCATAAATATAGCCTGCAAATAGGTGTCCCAACCTAAACAGATTGAAGAAACCTTCTTCCTTTGAGAACTGCTGCTCAGTAAAATGCCACCCCTACTGTAGGATATTCTGTCTCATTTTGTAATTACGGCGGAAAGGTTAAATGCAGCCAAGCGGTTTGGGCTCTCCCCCGCAGTGCATCACAAAGCCACCTTGATTTCCCTTGGCTCCTGGTAAGGTATTCTGAGCGAGTTTTTTGCAGCAGGTGCTGCTGCGCATGTCGAGGGCCTCTGAGTGCCCCTGGAAGGCTGCAGAGCCACATCATTCCCTGCCGCTGTGACGGGGAAGCCAGGCTTGCTGGTGACAGATGAAAGGCTGGCTTTTCCTTTTGCCTTATGGGACTGAGAATTTACATGGAAGCATTTCTCAAATACACATGAGAAATAGATGGACAGAAAAGGCACTTTGTTTGCAAAGGTTCATTCAGGGGTGTGCCTGTATTGTCAAGTGATTGATAATTACTCCATTAATTCCTCTGAATTACAGCCAGTTGAAACATTTCTGCTAAGTGAAAAAAGGCAAGTGCTTCAAGACAATTTGTTCCTCTGGGTTTCAGAACAGGTATCTGTTGTTGTAGGTTTTTATCCAGTTCTTACTTATTAATTTTTTTTTTTTACAAATGTCCTCATAAGTGAAACCAAACTGAAGAAGTAGAGAACCCAGTAAGCAATAACAGGGGATAAATACATTCCTCAAAAGGAAAAATTTCCAAAATGAAATATTGTAAAGATTTCAATCTTTGGACTGAAGCCAAATTTTGCTCACAATTTTTGAACAAATGGCAGCCCAACTACATGTTGTCAGTGAATTTTGTTATGATTAGCAAATGTCAAAGTTTGAGCCAGCATAATAAAGTAAGCATCTCTCCACTGATGTGACTTATTCCATGCATCTGAGGCTGACTGCTCTCAGGAAAGCTTTGGTACTCTTTGTCTGCTTTCTGTAAAAAAAAAAAGCCACGGGATTAACTATCTACATAATATATCGAACAGATACTAGCTTAAAAAAATAGAGTAGCTTTGCGGGCTGAAATGTGCTGCCAGCTGCTGCAGGAGCGGCGCTGAGCCCCCTCAGTGGGCCGGTGCTGGAGCGGGGCTCTCGCAGCTCTGCAGGTGAAGGAAGCTGCTGCGCGGGGCTGCAGGAGGGTGGGGGGACGGTGTGGGGTCCCTGGGCGAGTCAGCTGGCACTGAAAGCAAGATCGCTCTAAGTCACCCTCCTTCCTACAGAAGGAGGCTGGTTTCTGATAGCAGCTGTGGGCTTTGCGCACTGCCGTGGAGAGAAGTGAATCTTAAAGTGCTGACTTAGAAGCGGTTCGGATTAAATTCCCATTAAGACCAGTGGGAGACTTGAGCAGAAGGGCTCAGAAGGACCTGATGGTTAACCCATAAGAGTAACATGAATAAAAACCTCATTTAAAAATCTGCACTAGAAAACAAAGCAGTGCTCCATTTTCCAGTGCTGTATTGACTCAAGCTTTTGAGAAGTAAAATAGTTGTTGAGGAATAAACTAAATAATGTATAAACAGTTATTTTAAAAATAAAACCATGGAAATGTCTTTATTTGCTGTTTATACTGAATCTGAACATACATGTGAATTCACCTGTGGAAGAGCACTATGCCCCATTCTCTGCTTGCACTTTAGTGCCAAACCAGTGCATCAAATCTGGAAACGGGCTATTGCTTTCATTGCATAGTGGGCTGCTAGATCTGGAACAAGTCCGTCTGGTGCCATGTTTGGTCCTGAGAAGGTTTAAAGATGTGCTTTCTATCCATGTGTTCCAGAAATCGAGAACCCCACTGAGAGAGTGCACCAGATCCAGCAAATCATCGTCACTCTGCCCCGGGCTGTCATCGTTGTCATGAGATATCTTTTTGCTTTCCTTAATCAGTGAGTCTTTTTTTTCTCTTTCACTGAGTTTCTCCTTACCCTCCTTTTTTTCAGGGCTTCCGTGTCTTTGCTGCATGAGTCCTTTTTGGTATTGCCATGGGGAGTTGTATTTTGCTCCTTCCTCAGCCTTGCCTAGCCATGGCTGTGTGTTCAGGGAGGATGTAAAGCTCGGTGATGATTGCTTTCTTGGGCAGTGGGGGTTTGTTGGTGGGAGATTTTTCTGAGTGAACGGGGAAAATCGGCACTGCACCTCCGTAACACTTGTGCTTGCAGCTTGTCGCAGTACAGCGATGAGAACATGATGGATCCCTACAACCTGGCCATCTGCTTTGGGCCCACTCTGATGCACATTCCAGATGGGCAGGATCCGGTGTCCTGCCAAGCCCATGTCAATGAGGTCATCAAAACCATCATCATTAACCATGAGGGCATCTTCCCCAGCCACAGAGATCTGGAAGGACCTGTCTATGAGAAGTGCATGACTGGAGGGGAGGAGTACTGGTAAGGAGCGGGGGCAGGACTTCATTGTTTGCAGAACTTAACCTTAACAAGGGGATCTGGCTTTATCTTCTGGCATTGTACATTAAGAGTGAACCTGTGACAAAATGCAGGGCTTTGGCTTGATTCCTAGTAGACAGAGAATTGACCCCAGCTCACGTGAGTGTAGGAGAAGGGCTCTTGGGAGCAGATCCCCGAGAGGATGGGGTGTGAGGAGAGCTTTGGGAAGTTCTTAATATTCAGGGCAGCTGAGCACAGTGCTGGGGTGAATTTGCCCCTCTGTAGAAGGGGCATGCCTCTTTGCATGTATTCCTGTTAAATGTTATGAATTAGGTGTGCAAGTGATACATATTTGATATGCTTGTACTGTTTTACACTGGTTAAGAATCTTACTCCATACCAGGCTGTCTGTGTGGTTCTTAGTTATAAATACCTTCATAAAACTAAGAGGTTTTTGCACACCTAACCAATTAGTCTCTACTTGTATACGTCCATTTTGCTTTTCATTTTAACCTTGCTGGTGAAAACAGAGGCAGTTTCACTGAGGTTTTTTTTTTCATTTTTCTCATGCTGACTCAGCATTACAAACCTCAGTAGAAACTTCAGGAGAAAATTGTTTCCAACATGGATATTAATATTTATAAAAAATCTTTTAGCTGCAGATTCACAGAAGTGTGTTCAGAGCAAAACAGAATTTTAGGTTAATTCTAACCAAATTCCTCTTAGGCTGGAATTTTTGAGTAGAGTCCCATAGTTCCATCATAATTGCATAAGTTGGATGAAATCCCTTAGCCCAAAGTTAACCTGAACCTTCCAGCTCCTTTTGTTTTGTCAGCATTAGAAGACAGATGAGTTTGTATTAGCTAGGGATGGGATCAGCCGTGTGCGATTGCATTGCATCGCGTCTTCCTGGTGCACAATTTGTCCTACTTGGTATACCCAGAATAGGAAAACTCCATAAACAAACTCCCACATTAGAAGTGTAAGTGATATTACACATTTGTCTTAGAGGATGCTGGAATTCTAAACTGACATTCAGATCTGACTTTTAACAAACCAGTATTTATAACAGATTTGAACTGATTCACGTGCAGGTTTTATACATTTCTGAGACCTAGTCTTCCCTGACACTGATCACCTGCCACCATCCTTACTAATGCAAGCGGGGGATAAAATACTAAAACTCATTGTGAATGAGTGAGTGGAACATTCTAACTTGGTGTCACTTTATATTTTTTTTACCAAATACAAGTAAGATGCATGAGCAACAGAATGTGATGTTCTGGGCCTGAAGATCGTGGTGCGAGTGTCTGCTGTTCTCAAAGCAAGTTCAGAGATCTGCTGTGATTTAAAATGACTATCTCAGTCCTATAGAAACTAAAACCATAACTCTTTCAAGTGTCACTGGGGCTGGAATTTCCCTCAACAACTTACTTTTGCTAAGTGCCTCGGGAACAGAATCTCATTCTTTCTTTGAAAGCACGGTGTATTTTATTTCAGCGACAGCCCGCACAGCGAGCCAGGCACCATTGATGAGGTTGACCATGACAACGGCACGGAGCCACACACCAGTGATGACGGTGAGCAGAGACGTGAGCACAGACAGAAAATCGGGTCTGTGTTAGAAAAGCTGTGCATGCAGGAAAGCAGTGTGCACTTTGCTCCTAGTCAGATTAGGGGCTGGACTAGCGGCTGGCACTTTAGTGGGGGACAGTGTTTCTGTGTGCTTGGTAATGCATATGCGTATTAATAGATGTTGCTTATAGGTTTTTATCATAGGATGTGCATGGCCTTTCGCAGTGGCCTGACTCCATGGCAGGGTGCAGGGGCTGGTTTTTTGGAGCTGTTCTGTGAGATTCCATTAATCCCATGTGTGACTTCTTTTTCCTTTTCCTTGTCATCTGTGCTTACATGCAGCCATGCGGTGAGGACACGCTGTGTGAAATGGCTTACGAGAACAGGAGGGGAGATGGGGAGCTGATGTGGCAGGGGACCAGCTCTGTTCACTCCGGGCCCTTGGATGCACTGTGGGGAAAACAGTGAATGTCAGTGCCTCCATTGGGGGTCCTCTGAAGTGAGGGGGTCTTTCAGCTGTTTTCATTATGTTGTTGATCATCCCTGGTCAAGCAGCCATCTCCTTGGCAGAAACTAAATGCCTCTGTACTCGAGTGAGCTGCAGCCTGGTTTTCCCTGCAGTCTGTTCTGTTTCCTTTGGTGACGAAACGCCTGCGCATGCCTGCTTGTGTCAGGCCCATGGAGCTGGCTGGCTTCAGGGGGGCGAAGCAAGACGTGTTGTGAGCCAGGACCGTGCGGACGGGTGCAGCCAGGTGTGAATCCCTTGCAATTGGGTGCATCATCAGTGTTTCGTAACCCTCTGGAGGAGGCTCAGGTCCAGCTTTCTGTAAGCTTGTATCTGCCTGCGCTTCTGGGTAAACCAGCTCGGAGTTTCACGTATGGGCTCTCAGTAAAAGCTTTGAAGCTCACGGTGATCACAAAGGCAGGCGTGGAAACGGGGGCGCTGGCAGAGCTGGGCAAGAAGCGTGTTCGCTCCAGGGCACAGTACCAAAGCGGGAGGATGCATTGTGCCTCCCGTGCCCTGGAGGCACCGGTAGCTTGGCCACGGGGCGAGTCCGGGAGATCCCACTGGCACTACTGAGGGGCGGCGAATGTGCGACCCCACGACACTGTTTAATGGCAGGACTATGCCGTGTGGAAGGGCACTGGGGAGCTGAATGCCTCTCCTGCTTTCCTGATGGCCACTGTTTCCTTGGGTGTGTCCTGCCCTGACAAAACACTGACGCCTTCCGAGGCTGGCGGGTGGCAGGAGGGCTTGCCTGGCTGGCTGGCACCGCGGGGAGGGGAAGGGCGCAGCTGGGCCAGACAGCTCAGGACCTGCTTTCAGGTACAGACAGGAGCCGACAGGACTAGAAGATGAAGGAGAGCAAGCTGCCATTTAGCCAATTTTATGCTTGGGTGGTCACATTAGTGGCTCTGATTGGAGTTTCTGGATGATTAACTGCGGTGCAAGTGTGGAGAAGAGGAGCAGCTTTATTTTGTGAATTTACATATTCCTTCTTCACCTCTCCCTCGCCCCATGCACCCTCCCTGCTGGGAGACTCAACATTTTACCAGGGCTGTGAGAGCCCTCCTGGTTTCCTCCCCTGCTGTGTTTCCTCCAGAGCATTCCCCCTTGATCCTGCTGTAGTGCTCCCAAGCGCCCTGCTGCTCGTATTGGTGTGGGTGTGTATTTTAAGCTGGGGAAAATCAGTCTGCTGAAACGACCTGTCCTGTCCCATGTGAGGTGGGGAATGGGGCAGGGGTCTGATGCAGAATCTCCCATGACCTCCTCCGGTGTCTCCTCCTCTGTGTGGGTTTTGTCGCTGAGTAGAGCATCCTGATTGCTGCTGATGCCAAGCCTGTGGTTAGTGACGAGGCAGACGGAGCAGAGCAAGTTTCCATGTTTTAATGGGAGTGTGACAGATCTGGAGGAACTGGGCGGATTTGCCCTGTTTAGCTTTGTCATTGCCTGTCTGCCAGTCTCCAGGTGGGGTTTAAAATGACCAGGTGTCTCAAATAATCAAGGTACATTAACTGCTTGCTTGCTGGCTCTGATAGTGGCTAGAGGTAGTTGGGTGGTGGCAGCCTGCTTTTTCACCCCTGTCTCAGAGAGAAGTGAGGCAGAGTGCTGCTCCTGCCAGTGAGGAGAGAAATGCTGTCACCGCTTTGCAATCGCTGTGGTTTCTCCGGGATTCAGTGCTCCCAGCTGGACACAGATTTGCAGAAGAGCTGGGCTCCTCAATGCCAACCAGGCTCCTCTTTGGGTGCACCAGCAGCTCCCACTGTGATGCCCTTGGCCAGGGGCTCAAAGGTTCCTGGTGGGCTCATGACCTCCCAGAGTGAAGTCATGCCTCAGCCCTCTTGAATTTCAGGCCCTGAGCTCCCAATTTGTGAATCCCTGGTGTTCGGTAGAGCTTAAATTAGGAAAAGTTGAGAAGCAGTGAGATAGAGTGCTGGGAAGGTCTGCAGATGTGGGGGTGTGATGCAGAGCAGTTGCCTGGCCAGAGCCGGTATCATTGTTTCTATGGGGATTTGTTACTTGTCAATAATTCAGGCCAAACTGTCTCCAGGATAAGGAAAGGAAGAGAAGGTAAGTGGGGCTTTGATCACAGTATCTGACACAGCTTGACAAGATCCCAGTCTGGAGGATAATGGGGTTCTGTAACCAAAGAAATCACTTTATAGGTAAAAAATGGGAGTGTTGGTGACGATGCCATATGCACACAGGGAAATTTCAACTACTCCCCATCTGGTTTGTAGCTTTTTGTAATTGCTGGTAGTTCGTGGTCTGTGAGAAATTCCAGGAAGGCTGGAAGAACAAAAAGAATTGATCAGTCTAAAAATAAGATGGTTTGTACTCAGTGTAAGATGCTCTCGGGAAGCTAGGGCAGCAGCATTACTGCTGTTCTGGCAAGATGTCTCTTTCTAGGATTTATTGTGCTCTCATGATTGTTGAACTAAGCTTTTCTCTATTTGTGCTTCTCTCCTTTGCAGAAGTGGAGCAGATTGAAGCCATAGCAAAGTTTGACTACATTGGACGATCTCCACGAGAGCTCTCCTTTAAGAAAGGGGCCTCACTCCTCCTGTACCATCGGGCATCAGAAGACTGGTGGGAAGGGAGACATAATGGTGTGGATGGCCTCATACCCCACCAGTACATTGTGGTGCAAGACATGTGAGTAAAGTGGCGTGTGTTGATCCAGGATGTTAAAATCACATACCTACACAAGGTCCACTTTAGCCACCTAAAATAGGGGGTCAGATTTTCCAAGGTTTAATGACTTTGGTGAGAAATCTGGACCTGTTCACATCTGCCTCGCCATGTGTTGGCTCAGATTGTTTCTCGTTCAAGCCAAGCACTATAAATACTGTACTTCAGTGTGCCTGAACCCCATCTCTCATTGACTCCTAAGAGGGGTCCTTCACAGATGCCGCTTCTGTTACAAATACTGAACCTGGATTAATTAAAATGGCAGCTACAGCACAGGGGGATATGGAGACGTGATGTTCACTTTTTCCAAGCTCCAGGTGCTGTCTGAAATGGTGGCCTTGGTCCAGCCCTTTGTTAACAAAGTCTGGAGCTGCTGGAGTGGTGATGTTCAGATCCACATTGTGGCTGGGTCCTAGCCTCTCTCCTGGGGCAGAGCCCTGTTACTGATGGGGGTCTCCTTTTCCTAGGGATGATGCGTTCTCCGACAGCCTGAGCCAGAAGGCGGACAGCGAGGCAAGCAGCGGCCCACTGCTGGACGATAAAGCCTCCTCCAAGAACGACATCCAGTCTCCGACAGATCATATTGTGGACTATGGCTTTGGGGGAGTAATGGGCCGGTAGGGAAACTCTCATTTTCCTATAAACACAGAGGTGGTCACTGTCATATCCTGGGAGAGTCAATGTGTGGTGTAGGGCAAGACAGAAGGGAAGGCTCCAGTAAGCACTGCAGAATAATATAAGCATGGAGGGGATTTTCATGTGCATTGCTAATGTAGACCTTAACAAGTAAAGAAGTTACAATGCTGTCCCTTTCTTGGCACTGGCTAAAATGTCTATCTTCCCTCTTGCCTTAGTCTTCTGGAGCTGAAAGGCTTGAGTTTGGTTTGATATGAACTCTCAGAGCTGAGCAATTGTCTGACAGCATGCAACCAGACACTTTCGATCTGATGGACGGTGACCTAGTCTTGTGATGGATTCTTTGCAGAGTGAGATTGAGGTCTGACGGTGCAGCTATCCCTCGCCGTCGAAGCGGGGGGGACACCCACAGCCCGCCCCGAGGGATGGGTCCTGGCATAGACACTCCTCCTCGAGCAGCGGCCTGCCCTAGCAGCCCCCACAAAATACCTCTTAACAGGGGCAGGATTGAGAGTCCTGAAAAGCGCAGAATGGCGACATTCGGCAGTGCAGGCAGCATCAATTTCCCAGACAGGAAGGCCTTGTCTGATGGCCACCCGCTGAGATCGACCTGTGGATCGACTAGACACAGTAGTCTTGGAGATCAGAAATCTCTAGAAGCAGAAGCGCTTGCTGAGGTAAGAGGGTTGTGAAGTGGCTCTCGGTGCCCAGGGATCGAGAAGCTAAAATAAAATCACTGGCGTAGTGCCACAGAGCCCCTTCCATCTCAACACACTTGAGAATTACAGTGCTGTTGTAGCTGCAATGGTTTGAAGAGAAAAATGAGCAGCTAGCAGCTTGCCTGCTTTTCCAACTGTATTGGTTGGTCTAATAAAAGATACTGCCTCCTTCCACAAACCTTGTTTCTTCAAAAGAATAGGCAGAAGCGTTCGATCCACCACCAAAACGCGCTGGCAGCTCTTACCTCCCGTGGGGAGGGAAGCGCATTATCTTCATCTGATGCTCCATAAGGAGCTTAGGAGGAGAAAACTGGATTTGCCAAATCAGAATTTGACCGATGCTCAGTGTTTGGAGAAAAGTGCTTCAGGTTTGTTACTGGCTATTTGTAGCTAGGACCTCAAAATGTTAGTCTAATCCCAATATGATGCCTCCAGCCGTGCAACATCATCGGCGTCATGTTAGGCCATCGGTTCCATGGGCTCGTTAAATTCATGTTACTTCCAGCATAGCCTGCAGGTCTCCTCTCTCTATGGCTGGCAGGAGGCCCCCAGCCAGGTATCAGTCAGGTTATACCAAACCTGTTAACATCTTGGAGAATGGTCCTTTCACAGAGCTGGCTGCAGAATTCTCCAGCCCCTCAGGGACCACCTAGTTCAGGTACAGTCCCTGTCAATGTGTTCGAACAGCCGTGGGGGGCTGGGAGCGCTGTGGACAGTTCAGCTTCCCTTGTTTCAGCAGTTTACCGGCAGTTTTCTTCGTGCCACCCTCCAGTGGGAGCAGCAGCTGTGGGGCGGTCGGTGATGCCCAGGCAGAGGGGTGCAGCTGCTGGGGAGGCTGCAGCCCACCACCTGGCAGTAGCTCGTGTGCCACAGGGTTTGCCAGGCTGTTTTATGTAGAATCAGCTGCTTTCAGTGGGATAATTAATGATGATTGCAGAAAGGAAGAATTCTTACTGTCCTGTTTGCTTTTCCACCAGCCACGCTCCTTGTTCTCTTGCTCTGCAGCACGCTACCCAGCTTCTCTGTCCGTCAAGAGCTTGCGTTTGGTGTGATCACTTTACAAAGTTATGGTCGTAGCACAGTGCGTGCCCTGCGCGATGGCTCAAGCTGGGGCACTGCGTCTGCCTTGGGACGGGATAACATCATGCACGAAGTCCCTGGGCTCGGCTGATGGCCGAGCTGATGACCCCGCAGCGGTGCCCGGGTGCAGTGCAGGGCTGTGGGGTCCCTCCAGAAGGATGGGTGAATGCTGAGGACGGAGCACGATATGCACAATTTTCTTGGTTTTGGGTTGTTTCTTTAAACTTTGGAAAAGAGGTTCAGCTGATGTAAATAAATACTTACCTTGACGTCTGTAGGACTGCTGGACTTGGTAGTGCTGGGGCTTAGCTCTGGGAGAATATTTTTACTCATTATCTGAACAGCTTAATAGAATTAATTGGAGCTAACTTGGTAATTATTTCCCTTCTGCTGATCCTCTGAACTTTATCTGAAGCTCACCGAGCTTTTTGTACGCATTATAAAATTAAGGACTCGTCTACACAAGGACAGCAAGGAGAGTTAACTAGAGCTACCTTTTAAAGGATTGAATCAGTTGCCTTAAATCACTTTTCAGATGGTCTCCTTCTGAGTTAGTGGCCTTCATTGAGTTAGGGCGGATTTAAGCAAAGCCAAACTAGGACCTCTCTATTTCTGAATGAGACGATCAGCATTACAGTTGTAGACAATTTAGCTAATTTACTTTAAATGGGCACTTCTAGTTGAACTGGGTTCGCCTTCTGGAGGTTCTCCGTGGACGGATCCATGGATGCCGTGCCTAGGAGACATGACCTGAGGTGGGCGGGCGGTGAGGGGCTGGGGACGGTCTCACCTCGGCTGCCTCCCCACACACAGGGAGAGGCCTTGTTGCTGCCTCTCTTTTATTTATGGCGAGCTGCCATCGTGTTGCTCGCTCTGCATACGTGCCTGTGCATTTCTGCCCCACATGTGCCATTGCCCTGTAGACACAGGGACAGCAGAGGTCCCATACATCTGATGGAGGGCCTCCTTTTTTGGGGAAAAAACAGCCTCAGTGCTGCCGAGGAGTGTGGAGATGTCCTGCCTCGTTGGAGATGTGGGCAGGCTGGTGTTCTCCTCATTGCTCGTGGTGCTCGGGGTTTGCTCCCTTTGGAGCTGGTGACCAAACTCCTGTTGACTTGGGAGATG
>NW_009225629.1:15345-15716 GCF_000690835.1 Fulmarus glacialis
GGGTTTGCTCCCTTTGAAGCTGGTGACCAAACTCCTGGTGACTTGGGAGATGTGGGGCGGCTTTGTGTGGCCAGAGTTTGGGCTTTGTATCTTCTCCTAAAGCTCCTGCTTTGCCTGGAGGCTCTGTCTTAGGTCAGAGACCCCCACGCACACAGACACACATGCCAGGGTGGGGGGCCTCTCCACGGGGTAGGGTGCAGGAGAGCGGGGCGACGCTGTGGCACAGTGCTGACATTCGTTTGTTGGTGGCGTTCACAGGACATCGAGAAAACCATGAGCACGGCACTGAATGAGCTGCGGGAGCTGGAGAGGCAGAACACGGCCAAGCAGGCCCCTGACGTGGTCCTGGACACGCTGGAGCCCATGAAGAA
>NW_009225630.1:0-1187 GCF_000690835.1 Fulmarus glacialis
GCTCTTTTCCTAATCCTTATCACACAGAAATAAAATGTGTGCTTCAGCATAGCACATGCTGTATACAAGTCCTGGTGCCTGAAAAACATGGCCTAGATATTTTATTGACAATCTGATATGCCTCTCATTTTGCCAAGGAACAGCAGCAAAACTTTGACGTCAGTGTGACCAGGATTATACATCAGCCAACCACTGTGGCTGAAGACATATCCCTGGCTTCACTAAAGTCAATGGGAAACAGGGGTTTCCTACAGTTCTCTCTTTTCTGAATACACACTCTTCCTGTCAAACAGGAGAGGAAGAAAATACTCCCTCTTGCCTTTGAAGTTTGAGAGCTACTCCACAAACACTCTGCACTGTCAAACAGGAGAGGAAGAAAAATACTCCCTCTTGCCTTTGAAGTTTGAGAGCTACTCCAAAACCACTCTGCACTTTCAACTCAAGTGTAACTGGGTAGTGCAGAAGAAAACAGCCAGTTCCTGGGAAACAGCACAAGCTTAAATTCAAGCACCTGGGAACATGGGTTTGCTTTGAATGAAAAGCTGAAGGCTGAAAAAGTAATAACTCCTTCAGCTTTGTTCAATGTCTTCTCCCACAGCAAACCCCAAGGCCTGACTGGGCTCCACACCTAGTTACAGGGGTGGTCAGTAATGTATACCCCTGGGCAATGGGATGGTCTCAGACCTCTGAGAGACAGCATGGGAACAGACATCGCTCCTTGAGCTGGTAGAAGTTTCCAAGGATCCTGAAGGAATAAGTCAGAAAAACATCTTTGAGGGTAATACACAGTGTCTTCCAAACACCCAAACACTGCTGGATGTCAATACGTGAATTATAAATGATGCAATGATTAAGATGTGACCTTGAGATATTGAAGGTGTGAGAATTTTGTACTCTACCATGACTACTTCGTGTCACCTTGAACAAACCTTTTGTTGTCTTAGATGCCACTCATCCAGAGATGAACCATTTCTATCTCATTAGCACTCTTAGGATAAATGTATTAATTACATGAGATGCTCACATACCTGAGAGAACTATATAACACATGTAAAAATCACTCCTTGGTATGACTGAGTTACTCCTTTCATAGCTTGGCATTATGCAAATGATGATCATGTGTCGTATTTTATCATCTTTTCACACTGAGTATAACAGACAACGTACAAATTGAAAGAGGACCTCTT
>NW_009225631.1:0-215 GCF_000690835.1 Fulmarus glacialis
TGGCCATGAAAACCACCCTCCATCCCCCAGAAAAACCTCCTTGCTTGTGCCCGGGGCGGGCAGCGGCAACAGCATCACAGCGAGGTCCAGGACACAGAGGCATCCGGGTCCCTTCCAGGGCATGCCCGGGTGAGGGGACATGTCGCACGGGCAGCACCGCAGCCCCTCGCACCCCACGCTCCAGCCCCGGGAAAGCTCCGGCTGCGCTGTTGTTG
>NW_009225631.1:620-856 GCF_000690835.1 Fulmarus glacialis
CCCCCAGCAGCCGTGACCCTATAGAGCCCCACGGCTGAGGATTGGGCTGCAGCGAGGCTCCCCGAGGGGCTCTCCCCGGCCGGGATTTCTCTGTGCATCCCTGGGAGAGCACGTGGCCCCAAAAACCAGCTTCTGGTTGATGCCTACAACCCGCTCCCGGCTTTGCCAAGGGGCACAGTGCCATGCTGGCACTGCAGGAATTTGGGGTGAGCCAGAGGGGCCGAGCCAGTGAGGCT
>NW_009225631.1:944-1288 GCF_000690835.1 Fulmarus glacialis
CCATCTGACAGCTCTTGGCAAAACGGCTTTTTGTGATTCAGCCGTGTTTATCCCAGCCCGCGGCCCGGCCCAGCGTGGGTTTCCATGGAAAACTTCCATCCAAAACAAGGAGAGAAGGAGCTACAGCAGGAGTGACTCAGCCACAACTGGAAGCTTCTGCGGGTGAAGCGGGGAGTGTGTGTGGGGGGGCTGTTCCCAACGGCTTGGTCCCGCTCCAGCAGCGGGGCCGGGGGACGGCCGACGGCTCTCCCCTGCCCATGCCACTGCCTCCTCACAGGCAGGAGCCAGCAGGCTTCGGGGGGAGCTGCATTGTATAATTGTCTGTGAAACACGCCACCTTACCG
>NW_009225631.1:1407-1698 GCF_000690835.1 Fulmarus glacialis
CACCCGATGCCAGGCTTGGCAGGACGTCGCTTTTTCCAGCGCTGCCCACGGGAGCCCCTGCCTGGCGAACCCCGCGCGGGCGGCTGTCACGGTGGGCAGCAGAGGAGGGCCTGAGTCAGCAGCAGCGCAGGGGGAAGGGACGCGAGGAGCTGGGGAGGAGGTGGTGGGTGTTTGCAGGGAGGCAGCAGCGCTGGCAGCGTCTCTGCTCGTGCTCTTCTTCTCCTGCCTTCCCTGGGACACTGGGAGAGGGCTGGGGGCTCTGCTCATCCATGCCACACCGAGCCCCAGACC
>NW_009225631.1:2277-2520 GCF_000690835.1 Fulmarus glacialis
CTGGCGGGACCGCGCGGTAACGGCGGCAGGAGCCACTTCCCTCCTCCCATTGCACCAGGGGCTGAGCATGACCTTCCTCCGCTGCTCACACAGGCACCTCCCGTGGATGAGAGTCGCGTTTGTTTGTTTTTATTAATTTGTTTAAATTGGTACAGGAGCCACCTGGCAGGAGCCATCTTTTTACAGGGCCTGGGAAGAGGAGGCAGGTACTGTAGCACCCCAGCTCGGGTCATCCATCCCTCA
>NW_009225632.1:0-14785 GCF_000690835.1 Fulmarus glacialis
GCCGTGGCCACAGGCACCGGCTGAGCGCCGGCATGCTGCTATTTCTAGCACAGTAGAATGCACTAGAAGAGAAAAGCCGAATTTCTCACAGTATCACGCTTTGGGGGACTTGGAGCTGTGAGAGTCAACAAGCAGCAGGAGACGTGTGACAAACCACGGACGGTCTTTACACGTGCCGGTAGCCCCAGCGATCCATGCCAACACACGGGCAAGTTTCTTAACGTTTCTTTTGAATGCCCAGAAAGCAAGAAGGCGGCCTGCACTTCAGCAGTTATACGTGAATGAAACAACTCTAGGTCATCGCAGTTAGTACAAACAGGAATTCATTTGGATGCACGGAGTCTCGTAACTGACATTTGGGAAAAAAAAACAACCAAGAACTTAGGAAACAAAACCGGTTTCCACTGTAGTCTGATTCAGGCGATTCTTTCCTCTGTAACCTATCCAAGCAAAAAGTCTATACCGTATGCTCAGGTTATTCTGGACAAATCAGCTAGAAACAAAAGGAGCAGCAGCAGTGGTGTGTTGCCAGCCACAGCCTCAGTTCTGTAGCCCAGCTAGAGAAGCCGGAGAGTCGTCAACACCTTGTGCTCTACCTGCGGCATCAGAAAGTTATAATCACATGAAAGCCGGCGCATCGAGCCACAGGGAGGGAGAAGGAGGAAAGAATGAACAGCTTCTTCATATTGAACAATAATACAACGTAAACAGACTGAATGAGCATGTGAAGAAGTTTGTCAGTATTTCATAAGGCACAAAAACATACTCTGTGGCAGAGGTTATATTTCTGCCTTCTGCTGCTGGGAACTTGTGCAGTTCATCTGCCTGAGGAGCAGAAAAATGGGCCATTTGCGATAAAAGTCTCTGACCGCACATAACAGTACTGCAGCCAAGAGCCTCGAGATAGGTAGTTCAGAAGTGAAGGGAGGGTGAGCTCCCAGAGCCTGCGAGAGGCAGGAGAGAACAGCTCTCCACCCGCTAATGCTGGGTGGGATAGGCTGGCCCACATCAATAGCATTATCTGGCTGCATCAGCCAGAGGAGCCTCCATGGGCTCACTTCTGCCCACAGCTAGTATTCAAGGTGATCTGCCATCCATGTGCCAACTGGAATAGCTCTCTATTTAAATTACTCCCAAACCATCAGGAATCACCATCCCTCACCAGCAGTGGAAAAGGTAAATGGAAATTTTGTCAGAATTTAATGGTGAGGAGTACACTTTTATAGCTGGTTCTGACCTTGAAGCCCTGAATGCCCACAATGGGTCCTGTAGTGGCACAATTCAGGGTGACTTTGACCTTTTAAGTTGTTACTGAGAGGGAAACTGAATGCTTGTAATCTCCCTCTGTCTGTGGACAAGCCTATCATCTAACTTGGAACATCCAGTTTATTCACTAGCATGGTTTTGACAGACTATTTACTTGAAGTAAAGTTTGTATCACCAGTGTGTAAAATTGAATCTATGCCTATGCAATAGTTCACGCCCCATAGTAATTCAGAGCTGATTATCTCTTAATGACATTTGGAATAGTGTGAGGAACTGGATACAAAGCAAAAGGGTTGGACTCCGAAGGAATGTGTCTAGAATAGGTAGATGATAGAGAATAGAAAATCTTATCTGTGAATTTGCATTGGGAAAACTGGCTCAGTCACCACAGTGAGTATATGAGCAACCGTCACTGTCAGCCATTAATTCCTTATGAAACCACCCCTTAGGAAATTACTTTGTATACCTAGATCTTTTAAGTCCAAAATAAAAACAGCCCCTTGTATTCAGAAAGCTTGCTGGCATTGGACAATGCATCACTGTATCTAAAAATTGCATGCATTAAGTTTCTGTTCTGCATTTCCCTATGCAGAGGCTTTCATGGCTCTGATTTTACTACCTCAAACAGCTTTGTACATGATGAGTTACAAAAAACAATATACACAGGCAAACAGCAGGCATTAAGTAAATGAGCTTTCAGTGCATTATCCAAACAATATAAAGCTGCTCTCACACCACACCTAAACAACAAAGGAGAGGTTAGAATGACTGCAAGCAGCGTGGAAGGGTGGAGGAGCTTCTTAAAAGGAAAGAGCAGCAGCTCTAGCTCTCTTTCCTTGGAAGAAAGGAATATATTTTTAGAAGCAGTTGGCTCAGCCTCTAAACCAAACCACGAGTATTTGTCAGCGAATATACAGCATTTTCAGACATTTCCTGTGATGAGCCGAATACCCAAGAGACTGGGTGGAAAGCACCAAATACTGCAAAAGTAACAATAGTGTCGGCATGGTTTACTCCACAGGAGGACCTGCACGACATCTTAAGGGCAACAGAGAAGTACTTATAATGCTGCAGGGTAGCTGCTTTCTCTTATTACCCTAACACACCCGTTTATTCATGCTCATAACCGGTGACAAACAAGTATTACAAGATATTAAGATGTTTCCCTTTATGTTTGCTTGGGTACAGCAATGTAAAATTGTTATTCAAATAATGAGTTACATGGCAGTCTTGGAGTGGGAGGAACAGCATTTGTTGGCAGAGTAACATCTGTGTGCAGCATACCAGTGACATATGTCTTTGGCATGACAGGTTTTAACATTGAGGCTTCTCAGGTTTGGGGGTTTTTTTGGTGTTGTTTTATAGCTACTAGAAGGTGCACGTTGCTTGACAGAAAGCTTCCATGGGTGGTGGTAGGAGTTGCTACAGAAGAACTTTCTCCTCAGTCAGTAATGCTAGTGTGAAAACAGCGTATCTTCAGGAGCACTAGGGCAAGGATCATACCAGCGAACCAGGCTAACTTCCTGCCCTGTATTCATGCGGACTTCATCTGGACTTAACCTGGCATTTCACATTCTCGCTGCTGCATATTTCGAAATTTACCTTTTGTCTAATTAGGCTCCACATCCTGGGGACAGACTGGCTACCTCTGCAGGGAGGGACCTTGTGCTACAGTATCAGTTCTGACACCCCTGGCCCAAATACCCTCCCATAGTTAAGCATTTACTATACACCTGACTTCCGACTCATGGGCAGACTTGGATATTTTAACAGTCCAAGGACACTTGAAATTTAAGCACTGATTCTACAAGACAGATTCCGAATGAATTGATTTTTGGATTTTTTTGTGCCAGTATGCTTCCATGTAAACAGAAGAAAAGTGATACTTGGTGCCCCTTGTTCATTAGCTTTTAAATTTGGAATTTCATCTCAAACTGGAAGTTAATAGGTATCACAGAAGACTGTGCAGTCAAAATGGAGTTTGCACAATGTTAAATACACAAAGTGTTAACAACATCCTTTAAATCAATTGTTGTAAACCAAGTCCTTTACACCCATACACCCTTCTGAGAATAGGAGCCTTCAGTTTTCCGTTAGGTGCAAGATACTGCAGAAGAAGCCTCAGATCTCTGCAGCTTCTGCAATGGATAGAAGCAAGCCTAACAGTGAAAAGAACATGGGTGCAAGGTTAGCAGACAAAAACTGACGTAAGTCCACTGAATGCAAAAAGAGTTAAGCGAGTATAAACCAGCTGAGGCACTGCTCCGTTTATTTACGAGCAAAACAGACTGTTTGCATCACACGCAGTAGACATCAGGATTGTTCATGTGAACACTTGCTTGAATCACACCATGTTATTTGGAACATTCACTTTAAAGGAACAGTTGTCACTGATGATACTGGAGTCCTCCAGCGCTATCAAAACATTCATAAATAACATTCAACTTCCATGTTGATATCAAACAATTTTTGTTTCAAGAGCAAAGCAGCAACTCTCCCTTTCCCGAGCATCATTATTTCTTCCACCTATTTTCTTTGTAGGTTCTTGCAGGCTCTGCTCTTGTTTGTTCTCACTCTGGTGCCTACACATCTTTAACAGTCTGAAAGAACTCCGAAAGCTTTTCTTTTCTCCCTAAATATAAGAAGAAACACTCAATGCCCAAAAGAATACACTAGGTGTGTTAAAAGCCGATAAAGGGAGCAGACTCAAACTTTGGAGACAACATCACTTCACAGCTAGTGAACAGAAAAACAATAGAAAAAGGTTGTTGTACACTTAACTACACTGGTGCAGTTTTCCTGATGCATCTGCCATAGTGAAAGTCCTTATATTGAAAGCTTTTTTAATATTGCTTCTACATGGAAAAAAAAGTTAAGCCTATGT
Source organism: Fulmarus glacialis (assembly GCF_000690835.1). NCBI lineage: Eukaryota > Metazoa > Chordata > Aves > Procellariiformes > Procellariidae > Fulmarus > Fulmarus glacialis. The sequence goes on from NW_009225632.1 coordinate 4,151, forward strand.
ATCTGAGTACCAATATAATTATTTTGTTTTAAAAAATATTTTTCAAGCAAACGTGTCAACCAGAGAACAACTGAACATAAAACAAGTCAGAGGCACAGATCGGGTAGGAGCAGAACCCCAAGCCACGACTCTCCTTGCCCCAAGGAGCATCTTCACTAGCGGGCTATGAAGTCCCACCCTGTTTGCTCTCCGGTGCCCCCAATCCCCCAGGGTGACTTAGGTTCTTCCCCCCCCCCCCCCCCCCCCCCAAGTTGTCTGTAACATTTAGGCATCAGCAAGGTTAGCAGCTATGCAGGAAATACAGTTTCTAACTTGTCTACATTTTGCAACTAGAACAAAAGATTGAATTTACTTTGTTTCTTTAAGAAACCTCCTCTGCTTTCAGCTACCTTCTTTACAATATATTTTAAATTGCACTGTTCTGCATAGGTCTTGTTCCCAAGTGTCTTTACAGTCCTCAGCGACCTATTTAAATTAGGAAGATAAGTTAACATGGAAATAGAAGGAGGCTGCAAACTGGAGGAGAGTGTAAAAGTATCTTTGATAAAAGAGGAGAGGAAGAAAAAAAAAAAGATAATTGTTTCTCCACTTGAGAATAGAAATAGAGAAACTAGAATAGAGAATAGAAAGAGAGAAGCTTGCTCATACAACGTGTCTCCCTCCAGATAAGATAAGACAGTGGGACTGCTCAGGCTTGTGCAGTTTGGAGCACTGCACTTACAGAGCACACACCACTTGTGAATCCCGTGCAAGCCTACAAACAACGAGAAAGATAGTCTAAAAATCAAATGAATTATAGCTGGTATATTAAAACCAGAAAATGCTTCTTACCTGTAAATCTTCATGTTCTTCGTCTACGAGAATTTAATTAATTAATATTAAAGTGAATTAAAGAACACAGATTTAACATCCATGGTAAACTGGTGTAGGAATAAAGACAAATAGAGACAAATATCTCCCCACATTTTTAAATGAAAGATATTCTCTATTTTGCGTGTGTTTTATACTCTATTTAAATAGGAAAAAAAATGATCAATACTCATCCACTTTTTTTTTTTAAAGAAATGTGTGAAAATTAATTAGGTTTATGAATAATCCTATATATAACCAGCATTTTCATATCTTTTTTAAGACAGCAGCTGAAGAAGTCTCAGATTTTATGCAATCATTGATTTATGCTGTGAACTACCTGTGGACCAAAAAAAGTTTAATGGCTGTATTACAGTAGCACCCAGAGACCTCCAACTGCAGGCAGACACACAGTTTGCTAGGGAGTCTGAATGCGCCTAGAAAAAAAGACTAGATGATCTGGAGAAGCAACAATCTAGCCGCACCAGAAAGCGTATGAGGGAAGGGGTATGCTGGCGTCTGCTTTTAAAGTGTGGATTGGGTTTTTCCCTTGTTCCTCTCCACATACTTTTTTTTTTTTTTTTAAAGTTACAGAAGGACATGCCATAAGCTGGTTTAAAAAATATTCTCTGGAGTCCTCTGGAAAAATAGCAAAGACAACTGTTTAAATATAACATTCCCTAAACTTTCTATTACTAAAATTAATCACGCATAACTACAGGTGGCTCTCCTTGCTTCCCTTCACACCATAAATGCAGTTTTGCTATTTTGATTTCCCTGAAACTCAGTAGTCTGGAGCTACACTTTCATCTATACTAGTCTTCCTGCTTCTAGATATGCCAGCTTTGTGAAACAATTTATTTGTTTGCATCTGGTCTTTTAAGGGATGGGAAACACAAAACAACTCTTGTATGCCAGTGATTAAAAGACTATAGTTCTAGGAGAAGTCTTTAGTTTTACTTTCTACCTTCCATGGCACATGGACCTTAAAGCATTTGCCACAGTAGTCTAGCATGAAACTGCAACAGAGCACAGATCAGCTTCCTCCCATCAAGTGTCCTCAAATGAAAGTACAGTGACAGAAAGCAGCTGCTAGGATGTACCTTTGTATCCTCACGCTTCCCAGGACTAGCAACAATTGAAAACTAGTATGCCAACAAATCTCTGGACAAAGAGCAAAAGCGCTACTGATGGGGAAGGGAGCTCAAGGATGATTCAGAGTGATCTGTGCCCCACTGTCACAAGAAAAGCGATTGTTCTAAAACTCAGAGCTTTTTCCCAGGCTTTTGTTCACAGGGTGCAATTTTTTTTTTTTTTTTAAAATGAAGTCAAGCTGATTATAAAGCAGACCTTTGTACAAGCAGACCTTTGTACAAGCCCAACAAATGCTACAACTAAATGGCACACACCTTTCCAGTACAAGTTCCTTATCCTGCGAGTTGCTAACTATGTCCAAGGAGGCTGCTGAGCAATCTCAGTTGCCATGGGCATCAGCAAGAGAGGAAGGCTACTATGAACTTCAGAGGAAGAGCTTAGAGAACCGCAGCATTGAAACTTCGATCGCTGAATTGCAAGAAATTAACTTAAAGGTAAGCATCAAAATTAGAGAGATCTTCCATGCAAGTATTTTAATGCAAATTTAGGAAAGGTGCATACACTTCTATTTGTGGAGAAGCTGCCTATTCTGTGAAAGCACTCCTTGCCTTCTAAAAGTGCATGGTTAGTAACCACCACCAAACCAACCTGTATGTTTGTGTCATGCAGTTATGAGCATGAAAAACACTGTATGCGAACAGTCAGAATCGAGACTATCACAGTATCTATATGGGTCATTTAAAGGTGTTCTCTCAATCAGTTCACCTGTTCTTAGAACAGTCAAGATTTTCAAGAGATAAAGGTTTTCATACTTCAAAAAAGCAGAGAAAAAACACTTTAGAATATCAACCCCCCCAAAACTTCCCTCATCTTTATATTGCCATTTCTGTGTTTACAAGTGGTTGTGGGGTTTTTTTCTGTTTGTTTTTTTTGGGTTTTTTTTTGTTTTGGTTTGGTTTTTTTTTTTTAAGAAACAAAATGTAGAGATCTAAAAACTCAAGTTTCTGGCCTCCCCCGTGAGAATTTGTATTCTTACCTCCCACAAGAGATACTTTTAAGTCTGTTCTTGAGCTTTTAGTCCATATATTACAAATGCAAGTATGCCAACACAGAATCCTCCTCTCCCATTTAAAGTTTTTGTTAGTACTTTGGGTCTAATTTTTTTTCACATTAGATAAAAACTCCTCTGAAAACCAAGTGATCCAAAATATTCCTTTTTCAGAGAGCTTAACATACAGGAGCTCACAATTTAGCTGCAACATCAGTATCTGTGGTTAGCAGGCAGGGATTTAAAACACAGCAAGTTCAAACCACCCATTGATTTCAGAAACCCAGTTTAAGACACCTAACTTTTCACAATGGTTTTTGCAATACTTTGTATTTTCCAACTTCACATACTCTCTGCTTTATTGATTCTAATTACAACTGCAAAGGCAGAGAACTTCCAAGTCAGCCATCAAACTTCATCAGCATGAACGCTCAAAGAGAAACACCAGCAGTGAGCACTGTTGAGAACTGTGCTTTAAACAATTTTCCAGGTTGCCCTCCATAGCAGGGATTGAAACAACATCCATCTAAGGAGGGCATATTAAAGGCTTTGGCACTGTCCTCCTGCAAGCAGCCTTCCTTTGTTTGAACCTCAGGGCACACCAAGAAAACCAATACCTATGCATTGAATATGCAGGGTTTCTGTGGAAAAAGATGTCATGTCATAATGAAAACTTTGGTTTGACCTCCCATGCACATGCTTTTGAAAGTTGTTCAGCCTAAATCTAACATTTCTTGAGTATCTGACTTTGTAACTTTAAGAGCATTCCTTTAACAAGCTGCATCCATTTCCTTAGAAGTGAAACAAATACCTTCATAATGCAAATTCACATTGATCCTTGCACAAACCATCTTATAGAATCATAGAATCATTTAGGTTGGAAAAGACCTCTAAGATCATCAAGTCCAACCATCAACGCAACACCACCATGCCCACTAAACCATGTCCCTAAGCGCCTCACCTACACGTCTTTTAAATACTTCCCAGGAATGGTGACTCAACCACTTCCCTGGGCAGCCTGTTCCAAGGCCTGACCACTCTTTCAGTAAAGAAATTTTTCCTAATGTCCAGTCTAAACCTCCCTTGGCGCAACTTGAGGCCATTTCCTCTCGTCCTATTGCTAGTTACTTGGGAGAAGAGACCAACCCCCACCTCGCTACAACCTCCTTTCAGGCAGTTGTAGAGCACGATGAGGTCTCCCCTCAGCCTTGATCTTGGATCAGAATGCGACTCTGGTAACCTATGCAGGGAGTGACTGAAAGATCACAAGCTGGTTACTCAACACCATAAGGTGGTCACTAAGGTGACCAGTAGCACAGAAGGCTGAGACATGCTGCCACTCGATCCTCACCTAAAAGCTTTGAGGTTTCATTTCTGTGCTCTTGGGAAAGCCTATTTTGCATGCACCACCCAACTTTAGCCCTTTCAGTCCTATCCCCCTCCATCTTGTTCATGGCAGAGCCCAATTTATTTTATCTTTTTTTACCCAGAACTCTTCTATTCCTAATTTTATCCAGCACTGCCCTAGCAGTTTCTGCTGTCTGTGCCATCAGAGCTAGTTGCTACAGCCTTACCCATGTTCCTAGCCAGTCTGATTCCCTCTCCCCTCCATACTCCCAGTGTCCCTTGTTAGGTTACGCATCTGGTCTGAGAATCTCCCCACTCTGAAGGGAGAGAGACAGTGACTGGAATAGGCTTGGAAAGAAGACACTGTCCCATCCATCTCCAGGAGCAACCAGCACAGCCGAGATGAGAAGTACAGATCCCCTGTGCCTGAGTCCCAGCTTCCCACACCTTTGTACGCTGTCTCCTTACTTTCATTACTGGAATCAGACTCTAGCCCAGCCCACAAAAATTCAGACAGGGACAGTATCACATACAGTGGTGAAAAAAAACAAGACTTTTAGCTCAGTTTAGTTTGTACATATACAAATACGAGTTTGCAGAAGCTCATACCACAGCCAAACACGGGCAGGTTTCCATGCACATTCCTGTCAAAGATCAGTTCTCAGTAAAGTTTCAAGCCCCCAAATTCCACACCACAACTGTCTTCTGAGAGGCATCACACTTTACATCTGCCTCATCCAAATTCAAGTTCTCTTTAGGAGAGCACAAACCATTGTGCAACTCCTGTGGGAAATTTTAGTCAAAACAACTCCAACTGGCATAAAAAGTTGAAAGCTTCAATCCATATGAAAAGATGTAAGCAAGTGAGATGAGGGTCATTTTTTTCTGCACAATACTTTATATAGTCACAGAACTAGGAACATCTTTTTACAACAAATATCATTGATTGCAATGATTAATTTTAGTTTAGTTAATTGCTTAAGCTTTTCTTCATTCCTGTTTTAAAGTATCACTTCTACACTTCCACAAGCATGTGGTATATAGCTGAGAATTACCCTCAACATTTTTGCAATAATGAGAGCTTATTTATATTACATCTAATATAAAATTACATTGATAACACTAGCAACTGAAGACTAAATGTTTTAACAAAAAGCTTCCAGGCTCCCCAGAATTACTTTAATACAGATTTGTCACGCAAAGATTAAGCGACAGCAATTCATGTGATTTAGGGTCACAGCATTGGCTAGACTATAGTTCCTTTTCAAAGGAAGGTTACAAGAACTTTTATGTGTTAAAACGTGTACGTACATTCCTAGAAAAAACTGAAAGACTAAAGAGTGTGTGATGAAAAAAATAGAATCTTTATTGAAATATTGTCATACCAAGTTTAAAAATACTAAGATTTAAAAAACCTCATAATTAAGATTCTCCATAACAATTCCATCTACTTTACAAATACATTGATGTGTGCAAAACTCTTGAATTTTTACTTGGAGAAATATCTCGTACAGTTGAAACTCACAGGTGACGACACATGCTTGGTACTGTCTTCTGCCACACAGGAGATCAAATGGCCAGTGCTGTTTATTAAAGTTGATGCAAGTTTCTGTAACATGATATGCATTTCTCAAAATGAGACAGAAAACCACCTTACTGTAATTGGTTTTTTTTAAACTTTATATAGGATAGATAAGGGAATTCAAAAGTGCTGAGCAAGAACAGATGTAATCGCTCTCAGAGGCAACAAGCGTTCAGTTACTACAGCCTGCTATTTTAGTGAAGTGCGTCCCTCGGGGATCACCAGACCTGAGCTGTCAGAGCCCCCTCGTGGACACGAAATACAGGCTAACCGGAGCTTTTCTTGCCTCACTGCAACTGCATGTTCTTAAAACAAGCTAAGCCAACAAAAGCACTCCTGTCATCGTAGCTATACCCAGAGTATGCCAGTAGAACTTAACTGGGGCACAAGAATCTTTCTTACAGGCAAAGAGTCCCCTGGTGTCTTCCCACAATAATGAAAAACCAGAAGACATTTCCAGCATTTTAAATAAATTACGGTTTGTACGAATTGCCATACCAAGTTAAATCAGAAACTCAGGACCCTGTTTCTGCAACACTGCTCAAAAGCAAATGCACGGGAAGAAAAGAACAGGAGATGCATATAGTTATAAACCCAGTCCCTAGGTTTCTATGGCTCAAGACCTGATCCAGTAATAGTATCTTTGTATTTAGCAGATCCATTTTACTTTTTTGAGTTTGCCCTGTCTTTTTTCAGGCCCATGAAAGATTTTGGCATTCATAACACTTGGGTGAAAAGAGGCAAAAGGTGTTCTCATTAGAGGTAACATTTCTCAGCTCTGCATGTAAGTTAGATGTATATAAAATTATGCTTCCTCTGTAATACTGAAAGACTCAAGCACCATTACCATCTGCAAATAAGGAATGAGGGTCTAACAGACTCTGGTCAGGCAGAACAGTTGCAAGAAGCTTGCTTATCTCAACGAATAATTCCAATCCTCTATTACAAAGGTCATACTACATGTCCTTGCTCCAGGACAGCTTCACAATTCACAAAGCAGAGTGTTACTACAAAAAGGCATATATTGAGATCAGTGTCATTAAAAAGCAAGCTTGAAGTCTAAAGAGTGTCTGGTTTAAAGGTCCACATTCAAGCTTGAACGTGATCTTCCATTCTATTTGTTAAATGTGGGGCTCAGACGTTTTGATCATTATCATAGAATCATGGAATAGTTTGGATTGGAAGGGACCTTTAAAGGTCATCTAGTCCAACCCCCCTGCCATGGGCAGAGACATCTTCAACTATATCAGGTTGTCATCAGCATGACCTCTCCCTGCCAAAGGCACCCTTATATGATCTAAGTCAAAAAACTGCCTTAGATCACGTAGATCACCCATCAGTTAAACCAAGTTACGTCATTTCGTACATATTCTTCGCCTCTGTCATTTATGAAATGAACTGTTGTATTTTAAAGCCAATGCAAACACCCCCTTGGGAATATCCATAAATATTATTTAATTACCCATCTAGTTCAGAAACAAACTTGCTTATAGGTCTCCAGGTTAGATCCAAACCAGGAAGTTAGATACAGTTCAGATTCCAAAATGCTGATTTCCCATGGGACCTGAGTTTCTACGCCAGTAAAACCCCCACAGCACTTCTACATTTCTGCTGCTTGTTGCACAACGTTTTCAAACTAGCACATCTTCAAAATAACCAGGAACTTTTCACAAACGTTTCTTCCACGTTCACAATTTAGGCATCCCACACAAATTTTAACTGTGCAGTCCAGAACTGTAGGTACATTTTACACATTCTTAATGCTCTCAAAACTGAGGATACATTCGTGCTGCCAGATGTTGCCTTGATGGTATGCTGAAATTATTTACCTGGCGTGCAGAACAGCTGGAGCTCAAGCCATCCCACTAAAAAGCTTCAAGAGACAATAAAACCGCCTAAATAGAGTCAATTGTTAAGACACAATAAGGGACTTCATTTCTAGGTACTATCAAAAGTCAGAAAGACAAACGATATCTGACTTGGACACGAAGAGGTGTCCTGTTCCGATAAGCTGAAATGAGACGTTTCTTCTGATCTTTCTCACCAGCTAATTTAGCCCTCCCCTTTTTAAAAACAAAACAAACAAAAAACTTTCTGCTGACAGTATCATTCTTAGATGTCTACCTTCTTGTGCACTTCATAAGAACCTCACACCACCAATTCAGAACTAGTAATTCTATTCAGCAGCAGAATGCCTGGAAGTAACCTGATTTGTGACTAACTGTGAGCATTTAAGCCCTGCAGTTTGAATACTGGTGCTTTTATTACTGCTTTCAAAATGAGGTGATAGGTCTTCTAACAGGAACTTCAGCAAAATGTCAGGAGTCTTATGGGAGTCCCATTAATATTTCTTCTGTACAGATGATTTAAATCATTATCTGGAAAATACAAGAAGTTTCACTTAGACTGATAGAAGACTGGACCAGGTAACAAATAATTATCTCTTTGTTTCTAGAGTGTGCATGGGCTAATTGTTCTAAGTCTTATCAGTAGGGAAATGTATTTATCCACTAATAGAGTGCTGCATATTGCATAATCCAAAAGCATATTTGACCATACTAAATGTTTTATTAAAAAGCATTCTGTTAAGCTTAATATTATCTCACAGGCCAATCTCACAAAACTACAGTGAGTAACTATAAGTTTTTATTTAACCCAGTACACAGACTTTAGAGAAGCTTTCTAACACTTATTGCAGTTTTTCAGTGTTCAGCAGATGTTACTCTATTTGCTAAACAATATCAGACTGCAAAATTGCTCTTACTGTTGATGGATCAATAATGACATGGGATAAGTCATTATCTCCGTGGCAACAGAATTATAACTGTTAGAGGAATATTGCGCATGTTGCTCCTGCGACTCTTACAGGCATGCCTCGGCTTCCTCACACAGGTGCTCTCTCTGCAAGCCTGGTATGCCCAGAGTACTAACAACCAAGGGCATCTCTTGGACTACAGAGGACTAAACTACAACTGTGGTTATGTTGTTCCGGAAGGAGCATATCCTCACAAGGGTTTATTACACTTCAGTTTGATGTCCTTATTTCACTTATAATTTCTAATGAACCATCTCCTTGTAGAAACAGAATGAAATTCAGGAAGGCAAATACTATGAAGTTCTGCTCACAGCCCAACATTTTTTTGAAAGAAGACATTTAGTTGCCTTTAAGAATAGAAAGATCTCTTTCTTTTTACTCAATTTTCATTTAATTCCACTTTAACTCCCCAGGATCTTAAAAGTGGCAGGAGTCTTTCTGCTAGATTAGAACGACAAACTAGACCACTTGGGCTATTACACTTAACACTTGTTAAGCCTCTGTCTCTGTGTATCATACCAGTTCAACAAATAGAAAAACATACTTTTGCATTGCAGAGTTTACTGAAATTTTATCTAGCATGAATTGGATGCTATTATTTTTTTTCATATTGCACAACCTTGCACCATGTTAATCACAACATATCACCACAGAAAGCAATAACTTTTCTGTGCTTTGATCTGCATGACTGTGCTTGGCTTCTGATGTTCTGTTGAAAACAAAACATACTGACACACAAAACGCACAATGTTCATCAGCAACACAAATGTGAACATTGTTCATAATAGAAAGTATTTCTTCATGAATACATATACTTTCCAATACTGCTGCAACGCTTGTTTTATTCCTAAGCTATTCACATGGGACGACAAACTGCAAGTTTGCCACAATTCCCTTTGGAATTTGTTCTAATTAAACTTAAATAAAAGCCAAAAGAAACAATGCCTGAAGGCGGTTTCATAAAAAATAGAAAAGGAATTGTCACTCAAGCATCAACTGGATTCCACAAAAATCAAGAACTAGAAAGCAGTCTTCTGAATGCAGAAGACAAGTGGTCTTCTTTGTAAAGCTCTCATGTGAGCAGAACTGGGTGGAAAAAGTTCTTCTCCTTACAAATGCAAGTAGTAGAAATGGCCATTAATATACCAAAAGTCCAGATGCCAGAGCTGCAATGTAAATTAATACTCAGAAATACACTTTGATTTGTTATTCGTGAGAGGCTGTGGTTTAGTACAGAGGAAAACTTTTCAACACTTTCCTCTACTTACAGGATGGACCTGGCTGCTGTAGGAAACCTCCACGCTCTGCTCCAAGTTCTTGGAAAGAATCCGGCATCTGCCCAGGAGCTCAAACGAAGTTGGCTGCACACACGGCCATTTCCAGGACATGTTCCAAATTCAGCGCTTCTCTGGCTGATGCAGGGCAGTTCTGCGCGTCTTCCAGCACCAACTGAACCAACCCTTTTGCACATGCAGCCAGCCAGCCCAATCTTGGTCCCACCTCTCCATCTTGCTGCCACCCCCGCCAGCTGTTCCAGTGACAGACCAAGCTGCACAAAGCTACCGGTTACTCAGGTCTCCTCTCCTAGTACTACAGCAAAGCATGCAAAGAACTGCTAGTTTCTCAGTGACACGAACCGCCAGCTTCATCCCAGCAAGCGAATGCAGTCAAACTGTCGACTAGACGCAGCCAAAGTTACCAAGGAGACGGCGTCAGACCCCCCCAGCACTCTTTCAGCTGCCACACAAAGCCTCCGCTGCCTCCTCCGCCAGGCTGCAGTGACAAAAGGCGCCGACCCAACGGCGCTGCTCTTTGGGGGACACACTTCCCCCGCTGCAGCTCGCACTCGTTTGTACACGCTTCACCGCCCAGGAGTTTCACTCAGCACAGGCAGCCGAT
>NW_009225633.1:0-2865 GCF_000690835.1 Fulmarus glacialis
ACAGGGAGGGAAGGCAAGGGTCGGTGCCCAAAGCAACAGCAGCGGGGCAAAGGGTTAAGGCGCTGCGGGCATTCAGTCCTCCCCTTCCCAGCCTTCAGCTTTCCTCCAATCCCCGCGACCCTCCCCAAGGCGTTAGCAAGCAGCCGCGAGGGGCTGCAGCGGGGTTCACCTTTCGGCCGCCCGCCCCAGCAGCCGCAGGCCGCCCTCTCCATCGCCATGGCCCGGGCTCTGCGGGGCCTCCTGCCTCTGGGACTTTTCCTGCAGGTTGTTTGCCTCTGCCTGGCTCAAGTAAGTTTATTCTGACTTTGACTCTGTTTTTCTCCCTCACAGATAAGCCAGACGGTAATCGAGGTAAGTGTGAGGGAAGGGACGGTGCTCCGTGCTCAGGGAAAGGGTGTGGGTGAAGAGAGACTGAAGGCCACTCTCTGTCATGCCCTGGCACCGACCCGCGGGAGGGTTTTCGACCCTTTTCTTCCCCACAGTATCCGTAGCTGACCCTGATGTGATGGTGGTGGCAAAGGGCGGTGGGTGCCATGCGTGTGTACCTACATGGTGCTACCTGGTGGGCATCAGGCAGGCGCCCGGTGACATGGCGGGGCTTGAGCTCCATCTACAACTACCACTGGATGGATTATTACTGGGAAGACTGGTGTACGGAGGAAAGGTGTCCAGAGCAGCAGCGCTGTGGGGAGCAAGGGGCCAGGCTCAGGGCCCCAGCAGGGCCTGGGCCAGCCTTCTCATCACAGAGCACCGTTGTGGGGCCGCGGCCAGAGCTTGCTCTGAGGAGAACAGAGCCCCCCATTATAGGTGCAGAGACCTGTAAAAGCCCTTCTCTAGGTTTCCACAGGCTGGTGGTGCCTCCCGCCTCCCCCTTGGCAGCCTCGTGCCTTGAGAAAGCGCCTCTGTAGATACTAATGTAATCCTGAGGAACCAGGGGAAACCGCTGAGCCCAGCAGTGAAGTAGAAGGGAAAGGGTTGTTTTAAATTTCTTCACTAGCATGAACTCTTAGGAAGACTGTCTCCTTTGTGTTGGCTGAATGAGTAATTAGAATAGCTTAGTGAATTTCAGTGTTCGATTTGCAAAGATCACTCTTCTTATTTCTGCCACCCTGTCATTGCCATGGGTTGGGGGCTTGAGCCCCCTCTGCCTTGCCCTGGCCCTACCAGCATTACGGGGCGCAGAAGGGCGGCTGGGAGCATGAACTCTTAGGAAGACTGTCTCCTTTGTGTTGGCTGAATGAGTAATTAGAATAGCTTAGTGAATTTCAGTGTTCGATTTGCAAAGATCACTCTTCTTATTTCTGCCACCCTGTCATTGCCATGGGTTGGGGGCTTGAGCCCCCTCTGCCTTGCCCTGGCCCTACCAGCATTACGGGGCGCAGAAGGGCGGCTGGGCCCGGGGAGGGGGGTTTAACACCTCATCTCCATTCTGCCCACGAGGGGAGCGTTGCTGGTCATCGCAGTGACAGCTAAGGTGGGAGATAGGGCCTGTGGTCCTGACATGCGTGGAGTGAGGACACAGCTCCTCATCACAGCTGTGACCCCCTGACTAACCCATAGAAGCCGCTTCTCATTGTGCCCGTCCCCCCAGACTGGCTCTCGCAGGTTTGCCAGGATCTAATTGCTCCTTTTTTATTTCTTACTCCTTGTCAGAGAGGTCTCCCTGGTCCACCAGGCCCCCCGGGTCCGCCAGGGCCACCAGGAGTTCCCGGTATTGATGGCATCGACGTAAGTGTTTCCCATGCCGTGCCTAGGAAATAGGAAATGCCTCGAGCTGTACCTGCGTTGTCCTCACTGTCAGCATTTGACCCTGAGAAGTTTGAATTTGGCTGGAGGTCCACATAGGAATTGATGGGTCTCATACTCTGTAGTGGTCCAGGGCGAGGGGAGAAGGTGGCCTTTCAGATTATCTCTGATATGGAAAATACAGGATTATTTATTTTATGTAATCAGCATCATATGCTATGATTATTTGCCTTAAATGGGGTGTAGGGGTTTTATAATTCTAATCTCAAAAGGGATTATGTAGTATCACTCATACTAAAGCATGATAAGGATTTGTGGCATTACTCCTGATTTCATATTCCTGAAAATACTATGTATTTTCCCCCAATTCCTGTCAGAAGTGTCTGTGATTATTTCTGTTAATCTATAATAGAGATCACGTGGGTTTGATATTAATTTCCTACAATAAGAATCAGTTTGGGATTATTCGTGATGATCAGTGTTTTTCATGAGGGACCATAAAAGGTTGCTGTAGCTCTGACTGATACCTTCCTTTTCATACCTTGTTAGGGGGAGAGAGGTCCGAACGGCCCCCCGGGTCCACCGGTAAGTGATTTCAGCTACTTTGCATTCGCTCCTGCGAGAGAAGAGGTTTTGAGTTTTGTTTCTGCTTCCCTCTCTGAAACATGCTTAACTGTCCATTTAAATCCTGAAGGGTCCAGATGGGGATGCAGGCAAACCAGGATCCCCTGGGCTGCCTGGAGAGCCAGGAGCTGATGTGAGTACACTTGATTTTCTGGAATTTTCTCTTCCCTTTTTTTTTTTTTTTTTTTTTTAAGGAAAGTACTTGGTTTTAGTCTATTTCTGTAGAAGCATGACCTCCCTTTGAGGTCTCTGGCTTCCTCACAGCTCCCAGTGAGTGCCAGCGGTGCGCGCGGGGGGGAGGCGCCTTTCTCCAAGCTGAAAGATGCTCTCTTGGAGGAGTACGGCCGGGCTGAGGGCGGCCGGGCAGCAGCTGAGGAACAGCACAAGGGCTGCTGTTGGGTGCTGCCGCCCTGCTCTGGAAAGGGCGCTGGGCAGCGGCGCTGCGGGGAGGAGGCCGTGCTGCGTCCTCTGGAAGCAGCCTCAGGTCAGCGCCCC
>NW_009225634.1:0-211 GCF_000690835.1 Fulmarus glacialis
CGGCGAGAAGCCCTTCACCTGCACCGAGTGCGGCAAGAGCTTCAACCGCAAGGCCAACTTCATCACCCACCAGAAGATCCACCGCGGCGAGCGCCCCTTCATCTGCGCCGAGTGCGGCAAGGGCTTCTGCGCCAAGAAGACCTTCATCCTCCATCAGAAGATCCACATCGGCGACCGGCCCTTCGGCTGCTCCGCGCGCGGCAAGAGCTTC
>NW_009225635.1:0-5581 GCF_000690835.1 Fulmarus glacialis
CCGGCAGCGGGGGGACGCGCCGCCCTGCCTTCGCTGCGCAGCGGTGCTGTTCAAGTCTTCAGAGGGGAAGGATAGAAAATCTCTCTTTTTCTTACATCCCAGGACCCCTCTCCCGGCACAGGAGAGGGGCGGTAAAATACCCCGTTGTGAGTGGCTGGGTATACTCGACCCCCACTTTGTCCACCTTTTGGGGTGTTTTCTAAGCAGTTTCTGTAGTTCTCACTATATGAGCAGCTCAGGGATAAACAAGAGCTTTCTGAAATTCTGAGAAGACAGAAACCATAATTATTGTTACAGTTTGAGAGAGGAATCTTTTGCTGAAAATGCGCTATATAGTTGTTGTAGGAGGAATAGGGAAACTGGTATGTTCATTTTCCAAAACAATGCCATCCAAATAAATATTCATAGATGGAAATACATTTCCATCTTTTTTTTTTCATTTGAGATACTATCAGGAATACAGAGCAATGATTTATAAGTTAGTCACTCTTTCTGAATTAGTCTGTGAGCTAATAAAAACTAACAAACCCCATACATTATTTGAGAGTTAACACAAACAGTGAAAACCTGATAGCCCCACCTGGAATTTCCTCTCAGATTTTTTGATTCTATTGTTTCGCTAACCAGGTGTGCATGAATGAAATTTTGGACTTATGGATGTTTCATTTCGGTTATAGTTGATCTGATCTTTCTCATTTATTAAATTTTTGTATTCCCTGCTAGATTTCTTATGACTGCTTTAGTTAACCTCATAGTTTAATATAACATCTATTTAAATGTGATGATTTTACTTCCTGCATTCGTGCTAACAGCAGTATTTAGTTTGAAGGCACATGTTGCCCATGTTTTCTAATTCTGGGAGATTAAGGCACCAAACTACTTTTTAACATATGGAGAATCTATTTTACTAAATATTGCAACCATTTTACATGACTGACTGGTTTCTCGACTTCCCTAAAATGCTGGAGAACGGGGACTGCAACTCTTTATTAATTACAGATGACCTAGGGACTATCTGTGAAGGGGGACATAAATATTGCCGCAAGTCTTACACTTTGCCATCTGCTATTCTAAAATTAGTCTCCAAACCGACCTTAAAGCGCTATAGGACCTGGCGCATTCAAACTCCAGCCTGACTTGCCTTCAAACCCGCAGCTTAATTTGTGTGCTGCCACAGAGATAGCCCTGTAGTAAACTCTATCTTCCAAGCAATATCAATATTGTGCTTTAACTCTATGTACCAAAGTAATGGGAGACATTCAAAAAGTAACAGCAGTGAAACAGTGGTGAATTAATTTGTTGATTATCAGAGATGTTGGGCTATCCAAGCTACTTACAGCAAGAGCAGCAGGTGTTTCTGTACATTTGAAAATCAGACTATAAATGGGGAAGAAATGAAGCACAGCAGCTTTAAAGAACATCTGAATGCAAAATGAATGCAGGAAGACACTTCCTAAAAAAGCCCCATGCAGTCGTGCTTAAATAAAACTGTTCCGTGTTGAATAGTGGATATTCCCCATAGGACATTCTAGTGGGATGATGTAAAGTAGTTCGGGTGTGGGAGGCCATACCATGAAGCACAGGAAATAGTTGAAATCTTTTGATATGTTTATAATGCTAAGTAAATGGGAAATGGCTACAGCTGAGGTTGTCAACCACTTCACAGTCATTTTTTCTGGCAGATGGTCACTTTTCACTGTCAACATTTCTCTGAAATCGCATACATAAGCAAGGTATGTGGGCACGTTCTGCATCTAGTGCAGCTATGCTCTTAAAGCAAGTTGCTTTCAATTGAAAAGTTTTCCTTTGTTATTCCTCATCTCCTCTATAAGGCTCCTGAATACTCCACAGACACTTCAAATGTTTAAATACGGTGGCTTTTTCTTTTTACTGGTGGGCTTTGAAGGCTCTTTACCGTACAGCACATGCTTTTAAAACAGCCTGCAACACCAGCCATCACAATCTTGAAAGGCACTTCTCTTCCCTTTTTCTGCTATTGTAAAGCTGATTTCCAAACCACTGAAAACACAGCAGATTTTTTTCTTTTCAGCTTTTTGTCCTTCCCTCTCTTCCTCGCTCCTCCCTCCCCATCTCCCTCTTCTTTCCTTCCTTCCTTCCTTCCTTCCTTCCTTCCTTCCTTCCTTCCTTCCTTCCAATCATAGAATCATTTAAGTTGGAAAAGACCTTTAAGATCATTGGGTCCAACTGTTAACATAACACTGCCAAGTCCACCACTAAACCATGTCCTTAAGCGCCATGTCTACACGTCTTTTAAATACCTACAGGGATGGTCACTCAACCACTTCTCTGGGCAGCATGTTTCAACTGACAAGACTTTCAGTGAAGAAATTTTTCCTAATGTCCAGTCTAAACCTCCCCTGGCACAATTTGAGGCCATTTCCTCTCGTCCTATCGCTGGTTACTTGGCAGAAGAGACCAACCCCCACCTCACTACAGCCTCCTTTCAGGTAGTTGTAGAGCACGATGAGGTTTCCCTTCAGCCTCCTCTTCTCCAGGCTAAACAGTCCCAGTTCCCTCAGCCGCTCCTCGTAAGACTTGTTCTCCAGACCCTTCACCAGCTTCGTTGCCCTTCTCTGGACACATTCCAGCACCTCAATGTCCTTCTTGTAGTGAGGGGCCCAAAACTGAACAAAGTATTCGAGGTGCAGCCTCACCAGTGCCGAGAACAGGGATACGATCACCTCCCTACTCCTGCTGGCCACACTATTTCTGATACAGGCCAGGGTGCTATTGGTCTTTTTGGCCACCTGGGCACACTGCCGGCTTCTATTCAGGCGGCTGTCAACCAGCACCCCCAGGTCCTTTTCCTTCCTTCCTTTCTCCCCTCCCTTCCTCCCTTTTTTCCTCCCTCCTTCCCTCCCTTCCTCCCTTCTTCCCTTCTTCCCTTCCTTCCTCTCTTTCTCTCTCCCCTTCTCTCCTTCTTTCTTTCTCTCTGTCTCTTCCTTTTTGCTTTTATTTTATTTTTTTATTTATTATTAAAAGCCAGCATTCCCCTGTAGGATGCCTCAGTGCAGGTAGGTTTGTGCCTACCGCTCCTGTATGAGTTGCCATTATGAGTCTGACAGTCTGGTTGCCAAAGAGGCTTTTTGGAGCTTTTGATAGGGAGAATAATTCAGAGTTGTTTAGAAAGGTTTAGGATGAGGGGACACTACAACAGAAAATTAAAAGCACTAAGACCCTAATCCAGGAAAATGTTTTCATTCAGCACACTCTCATTTACTCCTGAAACCAGTAAGCCTGAATCGAAAGCTTAAAGATAGGAGTTTAGAATTCACACTTCAAACAGAAGCAAGTTTAGTTTTTGGGGTTTTTTTTGTTTTTTTTTTTTTAAACATCAAGTAATATCACCTCATTTTTGACTGATCATAAAGAGAAGAAAAAAAAACAATCAAAAAGCACTGACTGAAAGGAAAGCCTTGACCAAAAAGGAAGTTTTTTTGCACAGTTACGTTTTTTCAATTTCGCTGTTGACATGATCTGTTTTCATACAGGGGACTGACAATTCCTATTCCTATTCCTGTACTGCATGGGTGGTGTGCTCCACAGTTCTGTTCCGCTGGGTCTCTGAAAGTGCAAAACAGCCCAGCTCTGGCTACCCCTGCAGCCTTCTTTCTAAGGGAAGTGAGGGCAAGCAGGGGGATGATACACGTGCTGGTCTTAGCAGCAGCTGGGAAGTGGCCACAGTATGACGTGGATCTAGGAGCCTTTTTCGTTGGTTTAGATGCATTTATTAAGCGCTCTTCAATTACTAGCCAGAACCCAAAACTACGTCTGTCCTAAGAGAATTAATACATAATGGTCATTAAGGCAACTACATATAAAAAATGTAAATGCTAGGAACCTATTTGATAAACGTTCGCTTGAGAGATCTTATGCAACACACAATTTAAGCTTAAAGCTGATGTTGAACACACAGGAAGAGTTCTTAGGCTGAATGACATATGACTTCTTTTATATCAAACAAGTATTCTGATATTCCAAATTATCAATATCTGTAAAGGTCTCTGTTACCTGTAGTTTATCATTTTCCTTGTCCCTTCCTAAATTCAACTTACAAGCAAGCCACTCCTCATTGCTTCCAACAAACATGATTGTCGTGGTTGGGAGATCAAAATACGAATGTTTTGTAAACAAGAGAAAGAAGTAGTCTATTCCATGGTATTTTGTTTTTCAAACTTGAGGACTTTAGACCTTGCTTAATCCTACAACAGGTACAATACAAACAGTAGTACTGCAAGGTTCACCACAAGCATATCTGAGGCCTGAACTGAGGTTGTCCTCTATGTCCCTTCTGCTGTAACTACTATAAATGAGTGGTTTGTTCTAGTTTTGCTGTAGTTTTCATCCCATCAAAATTGAAAACCCGTTTAGCTTGGAACAAATTATTGGAAGTGGTAAGAATGTTTTCAGCACAATCAGAGCCTTGGTGCTACTCCATTCTGTCTGAAATTTTTAACTATAATACAACACTTGCTCATAAGATAGACTGTGTGGAAAGGGTACTACTTTGGGACTTTAAAATCCAGGAAAAATAGGTGGTTATTCAAAAAGTCTCTTAGGAAACTGTAAAATTATCTATCTATCTATCTATTTATCTCTTTAAATCTATGGTGAATCTTTTTCAAGGCATTAAGGAAATGCTGCCCACAAAAGGGACATTCTTTGGCCCAAAAGCTAGACATGAAAATGTTCAGTTTACTAGAAAAAGCAAACAACAAAACCTGCTTTTCTCCATTCAAGTAGTTTAATATATGTGAATTTATAATCCCATCTAAGGTAGGGTAAATGCCATATATATAATAGGAAATCCTGTACAGAGCCTCTTATAAAAAGAACATCTTGCTTGTCGTAGAGCTCATAAAATGGCTGTAAGCTTGCCTGTAACACATAGCAGCCTTCAGTATGACTGTAGCAGACAGTCACCTATTTAGGCAATGAAGTTAATTCTTCATTCTGACTTCTATGGATTACTTACTACCAGTGACACTTTAAGGGGAAGATATAATTCATATCTCAATGATCATTATGTATCACAGGTCTTCATTTTGACTAGGTTCTGGCTTTCTGTATCGCACGCATGTACTGAAATCTTAGGTGTGCCTTAGGTGAAGGTAGTTCCAGTCCCAATTGACTACACATTATAGAAGAACTATTTATCTGAGAAAATGTACTTACACTTTGGAAGAATGCATATTGCAGCTGAAACATACTTATAATGTGGCTTAAAAATGATTTTTTTTTTAATAATTAGATGTGACTTGCTGGGGGAAAAAAAAAAGTAACTAGTTTACTATATTCTAAAACCACTGTTTCAAACTTTTAAAAATAGAATCCAGGCCCTCCAGAGGTAAAACTCTTGTAGTATTACTGGAATGAAAGCTTTGCAACAGACAGGATCTGGTCTTACAGGTAGCAGTGCTCCATTTTACACTGGCTGGTGTTTATCTTCCCTAACTCTATGTTGTGGTTTAACCCCAGCCACCAACTAAACACTACACAGCTGCTCGCTCACCCCCCCCCCCCCCCCCCCCCCCCGCGGGGGGGGGGGGGGGGGGAGGCA
>NW_009225635.1:5638-16010 GCF_000690835.1 Fulmarus glacialis
ATAATGATGATAATAATAATAATAAAAGAATATACAAAGCAAGTGATGCACGATGCAATTGCTCACCACTCGCCGACCAATGCCCAGCCAGTCCCCGAGCAGTGGTCGCTGCCCCCCGGCCAACTCCCCCCAGCTTATATACTGAGCATGACATCATATGATATGGAATACCCCTTTGGCCAGTTTGGGTCAGCTGTCCTGGCTATGCTCCCTCCCAGCTTCTTGTGCACCTGGCAGAGCATGGGAAGCTGAAAAGTCCTTGACCAGTGTAAACATCACTTAGCAACATCTAAAACATCAGTGTGTTATCAACATTATTCTCATACTAAATCTAAAACACAGCACTATACCTGCTACTAGGAAGAAAGTAAACTCTATCCCAAGTGAAACCAGGACACCCTATTATTTGTGACAGTTTCCATGTTTTAAGCAGTTGCCATATTTCTGTGTGCCTTTCTTTCCCAATCTGTGAGAGATCTTTATATTTTGGTTTGCAAAGCATGTTGAAAATTACTAATGGAGGAACAGTGCCTAAAACAATAGTTTGGTTTTGATCCATATAAATGCATTTTTCACACTTTTTTTTACAGCATCTGATTATTGCCAAATCACTATGAACAAATGCTTATCTTATTACCTGCTCTTTTTCTGCTTATTTTTGAAGGAAGGTTATGAATTTATTGGGTCAAGTTATTTTCCTTATCGTAATATCAACAGCCAGACTTAAAGCAAGAATACTGAATACTGTTCATGGCAGGTGCCACTTCAAAAGCACTGGAAGATACCACATCCACAGAGGAATGGGTAGAAGCAGTGCCTACATCATACAGTTCTTGAACCAAACCTGATCTACACGCACCAGCATCCTCAAAACAGCACATCTTGGCCTTTGTTCCTACTTAGTTTCTTCTAAGACTATCAAAGGGAGATGGTTCATATTAAACTTTTTTGTAATAGTGGACACTATTCTCTTAGAACTGTCCCAAGCTGTTTAAAAAATGACCTACTGTGCAGCTGTGAATTGCTAACATATTCCATGCTGGACAGATTCAAACGTGGTCTTCTGATGTTTCAGAACTAGAGTCTGAATTCAGAGTAGCATATTAGAATAGTTTAGCTTCCTGGTATTATATCAGTGGTGAAATACTTCTATACTTTTCTGGAGTTAAACTGTTGAACAGTAAATAACAAAAAAATTTAAAATTTAACTATTATATCTATAGTCTTTTTTCTTCACCCACGAGCCTAGCTTTGAATGAAAATTAACTAAAACCGACTGTTGCTGTGATAGTTTGAAATATTGTATTCTGTGTTGGAGATGTATCTGGAAAACACCTCAGGAATAAACAGGATTGACTGCATTTTTCCCCTTTCTTTCCATTTTTTACTGTTGGAAAAATCTTCTTAAGATTGTAAGGAATTCAAATTCCTGGGGATATCAAATGGTTATTGGTGAATATGCAATACTAAATACAGCCCAAACATGTAAGACTCTCTTTGTCCCCTTATATGTGAAAAATACAATTTCTGGCAAATAAGTTAGCCATAATTGATAAAGCCCAAAGAGAAAAAGACAATTGAGGCTTTCAAATTGTTTTCATTTAGACTGATGGGCTGTAGGCTTTTAATATGTTTTGAAGTTAATATTGCTTGGCAATATAATTAAACATGTCTTTCTTGATTCACTCAGTCTGAACGCTAATTTTGATTTAGCCCTGAAGGGATCAGTTCAGGAAGAAGTTATGCACCTTTTGCAATATTCGTAGCCTTTCTTAGGCAAGTGTGGAATGCTGCACAAACAAGCAGAGTCACAAAGACTCCTTATCTATTTATATTAACCCTCCAAGCTAACTCTGCTCTCATCTCCCCACCAATAAAATATGGAATTCACTTAAGGTGGATGATAATTACATTGTAGTGAAGTGTGAAAAGCTTGTTTTAAGCATATGTTAGCTTTTGTGAATAAATGTAAATTCTTGCGGGGGGGAAGGGATGTGTGTGGAGTTATTGAACGTGTGTAGTTTTTTCTTTCTGCTTAAAAAAGGCAGAGTTCCTATTTTCCCTATGTAAGGTCCATATTCACCCTTGCTTCACAAAGGAAGTCTGATGTAGGCATTGTGGAAGTCTACAGGTTGTTTCTAAAGGCAAAGGGGCTAATTTATAATTGTGGCTAAGGTTGAAATGCTTACGTGCCTTCAGTTGTTCACGTTAACCTTAATGCTCTTATGACATGGATTCCTGGTGCAAATCTTGTTCCAAATGGGCAAATGTCCACATTAAAGAGTCTGGCACTATGAATAAATGATCTTAATCAAGAGGCAAAAGGCTACTTTCTTTCTCCAGCCGAAGGTATTTCTTACGTAAAACTGAATACTAGCAGTATCCATGCTTTACTTTACGGTTCAAATTATAAAGCAGTTTACTGCTGTATAAACCAAACCAAACCAAACCAACCCAACCCAACAAAAAACCTCACACAGAGATCAGCGTTACAGTGTGTAACAGCTTTTTAGTGTTTGATAACACTTGCTGTTATTACTTAAAAGAATGAATATCATGTAGAATGCAGGGATGATAACACTTCTCTAATTTCTAGTACAGAACTGATTAAAACTCTCCGTTAAGAAACTGGCAATGGCACTATGATGCAGCCTAATTTGTTTGTGCTTCTGTCCTCCAGACAGGCATGATAAAGGAGCAGATAGCTGTGTATACACTACCTCAAAGGACGGTGATAAGTTGTAATTATTGGATTTCTTTAAATTCTAATAAAATAGATTTATTTTTATTTGAAATTTTGAACAGGTTTTAAGACAGTTTTTAATTCTTCTGTGAAGCAGTATTCAAAACATACATACAGATCATTAAGTAAACATTTTATGTAACAAAATCAGGGATTTTCATTTTGGAATCTGATTTTCTGCAGTGTCAGGTCTTTGAGTATTTACTTCAGTGAAAGCGGGAATGTTTCTTCCTTTGAGTGTTCTTTACAGTATTGTTCTTCACACTTTTTTTTCAGTAGGCAAAGTAGTTGGCATAAATCAGACCTATGCTCTTATGAACAGCTATTTTCAACGGTGTTCAGACGTCTGTATCTGTGGAATGTGCTATATCACAACCTGCAGATCGAGAATAGGCGGTGCCATAGTGCCCCACAACGTATTTTCACCTTGACTTGGAAGGGAATGAAAGAGGAGTACACACTGCTGCTTAGTGTACTGATTCTTTTTATTGAGACTTTTAAACAGTGGCAGAGACAGCTTTTGTAATGTAAATCCTTTTAGGCTCAAAATGGCTCAAAATAGAGCTCTGAAAACTGGCAGCAATTTTATTTTATTAGTGATGTGTGAAGACTTTTTATAGTTAGTTATTCTTTCTCTCATTTTTTAACTGCAAGCTGGAAAAAAGGATAGAACCTGCAAAATACAGATCTAAAGCCACACCTTCCCTAAACTGGGTAATTTGATTTTGTATTTTGGTAGAGAATACAACAGACACTAACACCTCTGTTCAGGTCCACTAAAACTGAATGCAAATCACTAAAATCTGGGAGTTCTTGGATGCACGATTTTAGTCTGTAGTCTGCTGTGATTTGCGCCAAGGTAACCAGGATATATTTACCATAAACTCTGGAGGTTCTTTCTTTTATTTTCTTTTCTTTTTTTTTTCCAAACAAATGTTTAACTTCTCATAGACATTTGATGCACTGGGTTAGCCAAACCTTGAAGGGTTTTATTGAAAGATGTAAAATTTAGTTAAACGTTAGTACAAGATGAAAAATCAGTAATCATTTTTCATTAGTAATCAGATTTGACTACTAGTAGCTCTTCATCTTTATTAAAAAATCTGGTTTGATAGCATGTGGTAGCCAAAAGCTGTATTGGATTGTGTATTCCTCATGTTCTGCCCTTCACTCTTCCACTCCTCTTTGTAACACATGCATGAACAAAAATCACCTGCGGAGCAATTTTGGAGTAACCGTTGATGCTCCTATTTGCATAACATCAAAGACATCTTGAGACATTCTAAGGCGAAAGGCAAAATTCAAAATAGTATGTAATTGAAGTGCCTGGAAATGATTGTTAGGGCAGAGTATAGTTTGTAAAGTGTAAGTCTTAAAAGGAACATATGTTCTAGAAATATCTTTTTCTTTTTTTTTTTTTTTCCTGATCAAGAAAGGAAAAAAGTTATGAAGCATTTATACACGCAGCTAACAGTCTAGTTCTGTAGTTCTCATGAGAGCAGCAGGCTCTGCAGCCTGGAGAGTAGCTATCGATCCCTTAGGGAGTCCCTGGTGAGTTACATAGCAGGCTGCAGAGTTTTGAAATTGGTGCCAAGAGTTTCGATGCTGTGCATGGGCATCTTCTATTCTATTTCAAAAAAGGCATAAGTAGGAATGGAAAGTGAGTTCTCACCTTCCTTCAGATCTTATCCTGACTGATAGGACTCCTGTAGCAAGAGGAGGAGGAAGCCTGGTCCACTGTATACTTTCTCCAGGGCAGGAGTTAGTCTCCAGAGTTACTCGAATACAAATCTGCAGAGCCCTAGGAAAAGCTACTTCTGAGCTCATCTTTCCTGCTCCTTGTTTTTAACTATTTATGCAGGAACTGCCATACTGGGTGAAATCAGTAGCCTGCGTGGCTGAGGCTCCATCTGTCAGTGTTGGACAGGCTGCGGCCATGCATGCTAGAATTCAGTCAACTGTATGCTAAGACAGTGCATGTTTCTCCCTAGTCCTCATCAGATAGCTGGAGTCTGACACATGTAACCTGTCCCTGATACTTTCTGTACACCATGTTTTAGAACTACAGTTATTTTCCTTACAATATGTCTAGCCCACTTTGCCTCCTAGCGATTTTTTATCCTCAGTGACATCTTGTGGCTGTTACATGTTCATCTTTCAATTTTCAAAAAGTACATTTTTTCATTTTGTAAGAGTTCCACTTCGAAAACTTTGTGACAGAAGGTGAAGAGGAAAATTCTTAGTGATATGGAGCTGTAGACTTGCTCCCTGGGTATCAACAAGTTGAATGAAAGTCTTTAAATTAAAACATTATCTGGGGTTTTATAATGAGTTTTAGCTTGTGCTAAAATGGAATGAAACACGGTAAGAGATTTACACGGACATACACAAAAAAATGAACACAAGCTAGGACTCATCACAGTTGGGCATGACTTTTTACATCTCAAGTAAGAGAGTATTTCTGGCTTTCTCCTCAAGCTCTGATTACTTCCCCACCAGTAGGACTGAACTTCTTTCACTTCTGAAATGATATTTCAGAAGACTGCATCTGATCCACAGCTTATCAATAGGCTTCAGTGGCCATGGGATTAACCTGTTAACATTTGTCTTCCTATTTGTTTTCCATCTGAAACACATTTCTATTCAATTCTACCAGTTGCTGGCTTTCCTGTGCCCTTTTTTGTCAATGTTGTTCAGAAGCTGATTTAACTGCAGCAATAGTCTGTTCAAATGCCATCTCTTCCTAGGAGGGAGGACCCTCTTTTTAGGCTATATAGGGAAGGAGAATGCAAGCCAAAAGAAACAGCTGTCCTAAAAGCAAAGAAAGGCGAGCTTTTAAACTGTGATGTTTTAAAATACTTCACACTTCAATTACTTTTTCATGAAACAAAATATCGGATAAATGAGTACCAGTCAGTAGAAAGGGAGGTAGATTTGCTTTATGGCTAAGCTGGTGACCAAATGCCTGGTTCAGAGCTTGTTCTTCACTGAATCATCTCCAGATCACTGGTGTGGAGTTATTGCTGTTACTCTAAAAAGGAGAGATCATTTTTTTCCACGCATTGTTCCAGTAACTCTAATGTGCACCTGCCGAATTTCATAATGTTCTACTTCAAACTGTCAGGATATAATGTGCATTATTGTTGGCTATTGCTTCTGTTTTGTACAGAATACGAAGTGATAACAGGATTTCTATTTTATTTTACCATTGCACTTTAACACTGAGATGTGACATGTTTCTTGGTGCCAAAGGAGAGGATATTTAAGACTGCTTAGACTTCTCAGGTTGCTTTGTCTTTATGAGCACATGCGCTGTTCTCTCATCATTACTAGGAAGGGGAAAAGTTGTTTGGTTATCTGTGCATGCCACTGGTGAATGTAAATGTTTTTACTATGCATACACTGTATATGTTAGGTTAAAAGAAGATATTCTATGCTGGCAATTTTTCCATACAACAGTTGCCTGCCTTCCACACAGACAGCCTAGGCTCATCAAAGATTTTGGGCCTGATTCTGCTTTCACTCAAACTGCTCATCAAATGTAACTCCGCAAAAATTGGTCGAGTTGTTCTGGCAGGAAAAAATATTTGGGCTCATGAGTAGTTCTCACGGGCCCAATTTTCAAAAAAGTGGATTGTTTATGTGGCCTTTTAACTTGAGGAATTGTGTGATCTCTTTTCCTATACCTCAGACTGATGTATGAAAGGGAATTCAGTATTGGGAGAGAACAAGTTAGAATAAAATGAAAAAAAAATGCTGAAACTGGATGGTTTATGTCACTAAAACATTTTGGTTTTCAGTAACTCTGTCAAAAGACTATGGTGCACTGAATACCTTAGAGCTTACAAATAACTTCTGGGATTTTTGGAGGATGCAAGAGGAAAAAGGTTAAGTTACCCTCTTGAAAAAATCTTCCTGTGCTGTAAGCAAACGAAGCCAGATTATGGCTATAAAAAGCTGACGAGGAATAAGGTAAATAGTTCTGATTTTGCAGAAAATTGATCCATCTTCTGTAGGGAAGGAAGGAATACACAGTGAAAAGAGGAACAACGCTTCCAAAAAGGCTGCTACTCTATCTACCTGAAGTCAACATGTCAGGAAGGAACTTGATCATTCAGTAAAAACATGCAGATAACCCCAAAATGGTGGGGATTATACTGATTTGATTTATATAATAATAGATTGTGATCATTCTGAGTAATAGAGAATGATTTGGACTTTTTGCTAAGTGGGGTAGGTAGAAATGGACTGTATATATTTCGTTAAATCAAATGTGTTCCCCTCTGTAACTCCCAAAGAAACACAATTCATGTTATGGGACAGAAGACTCTACCTAGGAAACAGACACTCTGGAGAAGATTTGTAGGTTACAGTTGATACTGTGAGCCAGTGATGCAGCGGCCAAAAGGTTTTATGCAACCATTGGATGTGTAAAAAATAAAAAATAACTAGTGGTGAATAGCTGATATTACAAGTGTATTTAGCACAGATGCAAGTATTGCTGATCGTTTTCTTACACCCATAACTCATGCAGATGCTAAACTAGAGAAGGCTCTGAGAAGAGCCAAATGAATGATTAAGGAAAAACTCAGGGAATCAAATCTGCTTAAGTTTGTCAGAGGATAAAATTGATAAGGCCGTAGTTTGCATCAGTTCAGGAAGGCCTAAGGCCTGTTTTATACAATAAGTCAGCATAGGTGATCAAAATGGTGTCTTTTGCCTTTCAATCTATGAAAATAAAATCTTAGAGCAGATCTTTAAATACAGAATTGCTTCAGGTTTCTAGCTTTCAGGTTGACACAGTGAAAGTGGCATGTGGTTCCAACCTGCAGTTTATCATCTGGCGTGAAAAAAGGAGTGTTTCACACTGAGAACTGCAGTGACAGGGTTGTCCAGACAACTTACTGACTACGACATGTTTTGTGCTCTGTACCAAATGCTGAATGATACTAGCTCAGAAATATTTTTGGCCGGGAGAGTTAAGTGTTTGAAGTGATACAGGAGCTAGGGACGACGTTTGGATTCAAGTAAAACAGTAGATACTGTTCTAAAATTTCAGTAATATAGTGCTTTGGAAAGATAATCAGATGGCAATTTACCTGTATCCAAACAGTGCAAATGAAACAATTCTATGCAATTGTGTATGGATTTTTTTTTTTTTTTTTAATCAAGCCTTTGGAATTCAAAGGGCTTGGATGTTTACTTCTTGCATTTTCATTGCCTGCTGTTACAAATCTGTCTGTTAGATTGTATGTCACAGAAGACTGGATTTTGCTCTAAAATAGGACCAAAGAAACAGGTTAATAGAGGCCATTGGCACATTTGGTACTGCAGAGGAGGTCTGCAGATGACAATCTTATTTAAAGGGAGAAAGCCTATTTTTATTTTTGTTATAATTAATCTCACTAAGGGTGAGAGCATCATGAGCAAAAGCTCATAGTACTGAAAAGTTCCTTAGGAGGCAAATAAGACTGCTTATTTTTATTATCAGATAAGACTAATTAGAAATACTTAATAAACTCCAAAAGTCATATTGCTAAAACATTATGACAGAATGTAGGAATTGCTATTATTTGTTTTGGAATAAATACTAAACCTCAGGAGAGAGTTTTCCAGGTATGCTTTAAGTACACAAAAGTTACAAAAAATGCCCTGGTTCTATGCTAGCTTGATGTTTTAATGAAGGGAAAAAAGCACCAAAATATGCAAACAAATACTTCAGCCATGTCAGAGAGTGCCATTCTACTGCAGCAGAAAATGGTTTCTGGGGCTGGAATGTGTAACTGCCTGACAGCTCCTATATCAACAAAGCATTTCCCATGCCACTCCATCTTCCAGTAGGGGGTAAATGCACCGTGCTAAAATACTGAAGTCTACATCACAAATGGTCATTTACAGGTCAACAAGAAGGTGAATCTCTTTCTCCACAGCTTCTTACATAGCATGTTCAAATGCTGATGACTGTATTCTGCTCCCATCTCCTTCTCTGAGTGATTAAATCGCTTGAGAAGAGTTGAGGAAGAGGAAGGATGTGACAGAGTTTTGCGACCACCTGTCTCTTCCTCCAGCACTTGAGAGGAGACCAAGGATTGCAGGTGCAGGATGAAGAACAGGATTCATCCTAAGAGATAAAAGATTTTAAATAGATCTGGGAGAGGCTTCCTTCCCTGAGATGTTGCAGCACTTTTCCTGGGATGGATCGACCTTACCCTATGCAAAAAGATACTAGCAAGTAACTTTGAGACCTGCTGGATTCTGTCCACCAATTTGGGTTTATATGCTGTCTGACATCACAGACTGCTTTCACATTTTTTTTTGCTATTGTCATTCCTTTTCCTAAATGACAATGGAGAACTGCTAGAGGAAGCTATCCCGGAACTGCCCTGAATTGATGCACTTCTTACTGTAGACATGAGCACATATTTTGGCAGCATTGTTGACTTTCACTGCTGGGGCTTCCTTATTTGGATAAAGGAAATATCTTAAAAAAATAACATAGATCCTTGAAAAGTCATAATCCTACTAAATGTAGTCTGAAACTAAATTCAGTACATTATATGTGACTGTTTCTTGATTACATGGCAAGCATAGAGACTTCTAAGCTACAGATGAAGCGCTATGGGAATCAGAAATAACTTCTGCATCAGTCTGCCTCTTCCACAAATGTTACGTATCTTAGTATTTTAAGTATCTCCTGCATATCCTTGGGGAACAGCAGATGGTAAGTGATTTGGGAAGGTCTTTAAACACTCTATGACAATTTCAACAACTTTTTATTGTTATTAATCCTAGATCTTGTATAGCTAGTTAAGCCTCACCCAGAAAGCCTCACCCAACAGAGTTTATATGTGTTATTATACTTTGGAATGTTAAGTGTTTTAGATGCAGTCTCTGCTGGGAGCTTTTATATAAAGAGCAGGTTTTCTTCCATGAAACAAGCAAGTATTCAACCCCACCCCCCCACCCCCCCAAAAAAAAAATCCTTAAGTTGTGCTGTATTGTTTAACTTCTTAACAGTTTGTGATGTCATTTTTTGAGTTAAGAAAAACAAATGCTGTCACATTCTGAGTTTTGAACAAGCCAAAATCAAGAGATTAAGTGTTCCAAACACTTAAACACTTCATCCAATTAGTTAGTTCAGTCTGGCTTCTCTCTCTCTGAACTGCTTCCAATAAACTGTGGATTCCAATATAGAAAGATAAACCCATTGATAAGTTTCTACTACTGTACAGATATAATGTTGCTTTTCATACAAAGTAGTTATGATGTTTAAATTTGCATATGAATTCTTTGTTCTTTTTCTATGCTGATTCCTGAATTTCTGTGACTTTTTTTTACTAATTCACTATATTCTGTTATTCTGAAACTAATTCTGAAGGGGCCTGATTCTGAAGACTCTGAAAGACCACCTCTGGAATAATCGGATGTTTGCTGGCTGAGTATCTCCAAAGACAGATCACAATGAGAAGTACAGCAGCTAGAGTTAAAAGATGATTGTCTGCTCAGCTGCCAACAGGTGAAATCCAGTTGATGAACACACATAGCCAACAAAATGCTAGCTTTGTTTGTTTTAGGAAATGGAAAATGGCAAAGGAAAAATGGAGAGGGGAGGGGAGGGGAGGGGAAGGG
>NW_009225636.1:0-416 GCF_000690835.1 Fulmarus glacialis
CTAGTGGGAACGGTGGGGCCGGGGCCACCCCACACACACGCCATGACCGAGCCAAAGGGAGTCCCACGGGGCAGGGTCCTCCCTCCAGGACCCCTGGAGAGCGACGTCGGCTCCATTCAGCCCTGCGCCCAGGCAGGGGCTCATCTCCTCGGGGCGCTGGATGTCACAGGGACCCTCCTATTCCCCCCATCTGACCCTGGCCCATGAACTCCCACACCTTGCAGCTGGGCCCAGGTGCCCCTCGGGGTCCCCACTGCAGGCCAGGCTGAGAATTGGGGTGCTGGTGGCAGACGCATGCAGGACATGTGGGCAGGGGAGGGCTCAGCAGCAGGAGAGGAAGGGTCCTGGTGGAGCTGCTCCACCGGGCACCCTCCCTGCGTTGGGGCAGGTCATGGGGCAGAGCGGGCAGGGGGCTG
>NW_009225636.1:437-918 GCF_000690835.1 Fulmarus glacialis
GGTGGGGGGGGGGTCGGGGGGCAGAGCGGGCGGGGGGCTGCCGGCAGCCAGGTGTGGTCAGGCTCTGCCAGGGCTGGGCAGGGAGCCTGGCTTGCCCTTGCCACAGCTCAGCCTCGGCTACGCTGGACCATGCCCAAGCCTGGGGTGTGCGGCACGAGGGCAGGAGCCTGCCCAACACTGCATCTCCCCACCCTGGGCACAGGGCTTGGGGCCAGGGAGCTTTCTGGGTCCAGCTGGGGATGGCACCGGGTTGGGCAGGGAGCAGAAGCAAGTGCCCAGTGTCGTGGGCAGTGCTGGAGGATGCTGCTGGCGAGGATGCTGCTGCCAGATGGGTCAGCACATCTGGCCAGGGCTGGGGAGCAGCAACGGGCAGCACGCGGGACAGGGCTGGGGCAAACGCATGGCACCATCATGCAGATGAAGCAGCACCAGGGCTCTGCCAGGCACCCTGGACAGCGGACACACAGTGGCTGAGCCCACC
>NW_009225637.1:0-216 GCF_000690835.1 Fulmarus glacialis
GAAGGGCGCGGGGA
This sequence comes from Fulmarus glacialis, assembly GCF_000690835.1. Taxonomy (NCBI): domain Eukaryota; kingdom Metazoa; phylum Chordata; class Aves; order Procellariiformes; family Procellariidae; genus Fulmarus; species Fulmarus glacialis. The sequence goes on from NW_009225637.1 coordinate 15, forward strand.
GGTGGTAAAGCGGAACCAGCTCTCGCTCCCCGGCACTCGAAGGTCGCCCTCGCTCCTTGCGGTCCTGCAACCCCCGGCCCCAAAGCCTTGGCCCCACCGCCGAGGGGACCAGGCTGCGGAGGACGAGTCCTCGCCGCCGTCCTCACCTCCTCCGCTTGAACGGGAGCCCAGGCTGGAGGGCTGCGGCGTCGGGCTGGCTTGG
>NW_009225637.1:348-550 GCF_000690835.1 Fulmarus glacialis
GGGGCACGGACCGGTGGTGGCCCAGAGCTGCCGGGGGATCTTCCATCGCCTGGAAGAAAGAAATGCTGCAGACTTTTAATTTTTCATCAGTATTGTGCAGATCAAGTCCTCCACAGCCTCCTTCTCCTGGAGAGGACGAGTGGCCCCTGAGACCCCTCTCCACGCACAGGGACGTGGCACTGTCCCCGGGGGTGGCAGCAAG
>NW_009225637.1:669-895 GCF_000690835.1 Fulmarus glacialis
ATACAACGTCTAAAATGTGTTGTTTTCCTTCCAGGCTGCTTTTTAATTTGTTTATTTATCTCCCGTTTAGCCTTTGACAGATCAAAGGCTCGGCGGAGGGGAAGCGGAGCTGGGCTGCGCATGAAAATGAGCCTCGATACATAATTAATTAACATAAAACAGTTTCATTAGGAGACGGTGTTACACGGCTGTTTGTCTGAAAAGTTTAAGCTGCGTAAAGAGCGCC
>NW_009225638.1:0-119636 GCF_000690835.1 Fulmarus glacialis
TGTATTCATGTAAATTTCACTGTTAAAATAATCAACTTTTATTTGACACTCGGTTCTCCGATAATCAAAAAAGAAAAAAAACAGCAACATGACAGTGTGTAAATCCTTCTTAACAATAGCATCTACAAAACCTGTTTCTTGATTGACAATAAGGTCATAACAGCACATATGTTTGGCATATGTATTTCATCAATGGTGATTATAATGTGAACCAAGAATTAGCTTCAAAATGATGAGTTACTTAAAGATCTGGGAAAGGACATTTAAACAAAAGAAAGAAATGTCCTGAATCACTTACTATAGCTTGACTTTTTTTTTTCCCCCCTTATTGCATTCTAAATTATTTAAATATACTATTAGACATCATATTGGGAAAAAACAGATGTTTTCTAATTATGAACTGATTTTACAGTGTGATGGTGTCACATATTTAAATTACAAATACACATTTTTAGCATTCCAGCTGTGCTTTACAAGAGTTTAATTTGCTTCTTGTGATATGTCACATTGCACCTGCCTTTTAAAACTCCTATAAATGTAAAACATTAGCCGAGCACAAGTATTAAGACATGCTGATGAATTCTAAAGATTTTTAACATCTTATAGAAGATGAAATTTATATAAAGATTTAATAATGAACCAGCTAAATGTTTATTTAAAATAACATTTACAAATATTTTAGAGAAGTACCAAATGGGACTGATGACTTGTGTGTATGTACATAGGCAGTACAGAGAATTAAATTTCTGCTCCTCTGCTCCTTTCGTACACAAGGTATTCTGCAGTACTTTATGAACTAATGAGGTTAAATACTGATAATAGAGTAAAATTTTGTAGGAAGTCAGCTATACTCTCAGCCACTACACACACACAGAGACATGGACATCAGTTACAGTATTATCAACAGGAGAAATACTGGTCACAGCAAAAGAGCTATTCATATTCTTTCAAAAACTGTCCATCAGTTTGGAGCTTTCTAGCTGACGGGACTAGAGATAAACAGCAAAAATACCAGCCTGATGTCTCATGTGAAATACTTTTGAACTATTTGCATTAGCACTGGCTGGTCACATGAACCTGATCTTCCTATTTTATCACCCAGAGTATTCCCTTTGATTCACATTTACTGCTCACACAAACTATGCGTGTGGGTATCTGTGACTCCACACACAGACAGAATCTGACATACGTTTAAGGCTATCAATATCTAAATAAGAACAGGTAGATCATCAATGACAATGCTGTTGATAAACTATGATGATATTACATTTCTGGGAATAAAAGAGCAATAGTTTCTAGGAGAACAGATTTTAAACTTTGAAGTAATTAGCTTGTGATTCACAGAAACATGATGATACAGTGGGAGTACACACAGCTATATATTGTCTTGTATACTTCCTAGAAAGAATAACTATTGGTTTAGATTTGTATGCAGGTATAAAAAGAGAGCGAGTAAAAACAACTCATGGAGAAAATGTAACACTGTTGATGCACCTTTTAAACCTGGTCTTCTAACAACAAAGAAAGAAGGAACTTTTGAAGCACTAGTCTTCTTACTATTACAAAGACGTATTAAAGAATATTGTAGACAAACATAGATGCTCCTTTAGAGCTGGTTACAACTGCACACTTTCTAAACACACTCAGGGACCTACTCGTTAATAGTCTAATCCTACCTCAAGTAAATTAAAGGAACCTTTTGCACTGACATCAATAGCAATTGCAATAGGCTCTACCAACGTACTGTAAAACTCATCATAGTAGTCTGTACTGGATCCTTGTTACTGAAGGGGGCTGGCAGAAAGCGGACTAGCACTATCTTCCCGTGCCTTTGAAAAAGCAGTGCCGTTCCATGTACCGTAACACAACACACAAGTTATTTTCCCCAAACTAGACAGCTGTCTTCTCCGCAACCTCGTCTGGCATTGCAAAGCCCTCAGCGTGCACACCAGCTCTTCACCCGCGCAAAATGAAATGGCAAAGGGAAAAGTGAAAGGAGGGCAGGGAAAGCCCAACGGGAGACATGACAGTGAGGCAGTTGTGGAAATCAAACTGTGTTGTAATGTATTTTAAAGTGTAAGATTTTAGCAGCTACACATAATCATACCTGCAATTCAAAAGCTTTCATGCACTTAGAAGTATTTGAGAATAAATGTGAGGGCATTTGGACTAAGTAAAGTGTTATAAGTCCTTTGGACACATTTTACAGAGACATTTTCAGGGCAAGGCTGTGTTACAAAACAGAATGATTCTTCCTCAGGAGACCTTTCAAAGATTCCTACTTGAGTTTTGACATGTGCTTTTTGTTTCAACACTGCATGATGCAGTAGTCTCTGTCATATACTGCAGAGTCATAAATAGGCAGATAGAAATCGTGTATGCTTTGCTAGAGATAAAAAGTGGATGCTCTGCAGATCTCAAGATTTTCAACCAGTCATTAGGGAAATTACTTTTGCTTCTCTGCCATGAAGTTCATCGTACATGCAGCAAAAATTCTACGCTCTGTGCAGGTTAAGTCATTTTGCAGGAAGTTGCACTTTATGCAGTACACAATCTAGAGGCAGAATAACTGCTTTACACGCATCTCTCTATTTTGTGTCACATCAGGAAAATTAATGGAATATTTACCTTGCATTTTGTACAATTAATTTTTTTCAGACTAATCTCAGAACTTAATGTAGTCTGAAAGCAATAATACTTAAACAACAGAAAATTCTCAAAACTGTCTGAATTTCTCTAGTCTCATGATTTTCAATTGCCAACAATACTTTTATTTTCATTAAACATGCCAAGCCAAATTTACTCTATTTAAAATTACTTATGTAGGCTACCACTGTACATCACATGCCTACAGTAAAATGATTAACAGAGCTAGGATAAACCAAGCCCATTCTGGTACGGGATCTTGAGTCAAGCTTTAATTTTTTATTTCCTTTTTTAAAAGTGTGTTATCTTTTTACTCTGCTTTACCTTGATTAAAAAAATCTGCAGTGGGATTACTTCATGCCAAAGAAAGGGTGGGTGAGACTCACCTTCATTCTTACACCAACAGTCAGAAAAGGCGTAAGAACGGATAAGATGTACAGAAGCTTATACTATGTCAGGTGTTACTATGGAGGATACTGTTCCTCTCAATTTGCCGCCTGTATGCTTTACCTATCCCGGCTATAAGACAGAGGAAATATATTGACCTGCTTTGCAACACACTTTAACATATAGTATTTAATATGCATGACAGATAAATGATATTTAGATGCTAATGGACCTACCCTAATTCCCTATTAAGTCAGAACTTCCTCATTGACTCCATTTAGAAAAGAGTCAGGTTTATGGTCTTTCACAGGTAGAGGGGGTCTTTAATTAAGGGGTTTCTATGCCTGTTCTTGAGATAATACAGAGGAAATGCAAAAATCTGATTAATTTTATTTTTTGCTCCAGGATTTGGCATGTTAGAGTATCATCCCTAACCCTTCCACACTCTTTTATTAAAGGAGGAAAAAAAGAAATCAAATCTTCAGTCCATGTTCCAGGAATGCTTTGTCTGGGTTTGCATGCTATTGCTTCCTGTATCATGAAAAGTAATATCATAATGAAAATATTTCTGTTCAGCAACTTCAGCAACTCTAAATTAAGAGAATCTGTAGTTTATTGGCTTTCAATGCTTGAGCAGGTTAAGAATGTGTAAGCAAGAAAGATTTCAAGAGAAGTGAAATGTCCATGATACCCACAGAGACATTAAGAGAGATTAGGCCATCTTCATAAACTACTCAGCTACTAGATTATCAAAAATAATGAATGCCACTAATTAAAGGAAACAATTTTTGAAATAAAGAAAATTCATTTTTAACTCAGTAATAGCTCCTGGATATAAAATTGTATGATAACCAGTAAAACAGTTTTTACACTGTTGTACCAAAATAGCATTGACCAACACTTGCTTTAGAGCAGATGGCCATTAGGTCACATTCTACACATAGAATAACTGTCGTGAATTTGCAAAAAATACTCCACTAAACAGATATTCAAAATTTGGCTTACAAAATACTTGGAGTTTTCAATGAACTACAGTGTGGTTGCTGCCTCAATAGACAACAGCAACAATTCTCAGAAAACGGCAAAAGCTGTACATAATTTGAGATGAATCATGCACCCAAGCAACTACTCAAGGACCATTTAAAAATTTTTAAGGGGCAAATTATGATCCTGTAGGCAAGTAAGGAAACAATATTAAAAGTGTTTAGAAAAATTAAAAAAAAGTTATTTGAGGAAGATTTTCTTTCTGTGACAGGAATGGAGATATGTCTCTCGCACTTTTGTTGCCAGTTTTTGTAGACCATGATTAAAATCTGATTAATTCATTTAACTTTAAATGTGTGGGGTTTTTTCAAACTTAATTTTGAAATCTCCTCTATTTTAAAAGGGATCAACAACTGCTGAAAGAAAAGGCACAAGAAACAAAAATGCTTTAAATTTTGCTGGTATCTTAGTTACTTTGAAATTTAGCTGGTGAGTAACGACATTACCCTTGTGTCATGTTACTGTACTGAACCCAGCTGGATCACACCCTTCAGCTGGTCAGAAAACGCATTGGATGTTTTCTGCAGTTGCTTCTTAAGAGATCTCAGAAGCATAGCCCACTACCAGAAGTTTAGCCAAAGCATCTACAGAGATAATTTAGCTCTGCACACTTGATTTTAAGTCCATGAAGTAGTCATTCAACTGAAGTGGTCTCTGCAGAGGTGCTTCAGAAGTGCTCTGCAGCAGAGAAGTGATCCATAGCATGGTCTACCTTCTGAAGAACTGGACTCAGGGTTTTTCCCCCGAAAAAAAATCTGTCAATAAAGAGACAGGCTTGCCATTGAAGTAAAGTGGCAGAGAGAGGTTGGTGTAAGTAAAACTGGTGATTTATCCCTATTGAGGACCCCAAATGTATTGAAATTTCATTCAGTCAGCCTGTCAACAACATTCACCTTGAGCTGATAGCTTCATTTCAGGGGGAAAAATAGTAAAATGCACGCAAAAAGTTGAATATTCAGAGTCATGATAAGAGAGATTAATCACTTCACAGTGTGGATGAGAAAATGCCAGAAAAAATACAAAACGTATTAAAGACAGAAACTACCATTTTAAGGATTTTGGAGATAGAACAGAAAGAATAACCTAGAATTTCTAAAGCATTGGTAAATATGACCCAATTACTTATTATTTCATTAAAGTGGAGATGGGAAGGACCAATTCCTAACTCTCAGTGTTTGCCTCCTGGGGTCCTAGATAGCTTTTCCTGTCAAATTAAAAGGGGAAAAAAAAAGATAAATAAACATGAGAAATTAAGATTGTCTAGGTATATGAAGGAGAAAGGAAAAGAAACAAGGAAATAATGTTCCACAATTATTAGCAGAGCTAAGAGAAACAAAATTACTTGATCATAAATTCAGGATAATCTGGTTTTCTTTATGAGTTTCCATTTTATTAATGAAAGGAAGGTAACACCCTAGTGTACCCGGATGAATTAAAATGCCTATTTGTAGAAGCAATCCTCCATAGGGGTCTTTAATAGAATCTGTGAACAATTCTGGAGTCAGAGAATTTAGCTGTAAAAAGGCAATATTAATAGCTCACCTCTCTCAGTACACAGACCAGTCTGGACAAAAGTAGAAAGAAGGGAATATTGGCATGAAAGACTATGCGGCTTATTTGCATTATCATCACTTCCACGCAGCCAAGAAGCTTCACACGCAAGCAGCTCTTTTTAAAAAGGGGAGAAAGTCGACAAGCACAGAATCTGTAAATTGTCTGTCTGCCTTGTTTATCAAATTCAACATAGACATAGAGCAAGCTTTGAACAAAAGCAAGCTCGGAACAGAAAAGTATTGAGTACCTGAAAAGACTGGTTTTTATTTATTTAAAAACCACAGCAAGTCTACTTTAGAGCAAACTTCTCTCAGCCAGGTATCAGCACTGAGGCACAGATCCTCAGCTGGTGTAAACAATCCTATTTACAACACCAAATTCAGATGAACTGTTTATACCAGCTGAGGATCTGTCCCCAAGGCTCTTAGCATTAGCTCTATTCAGCTTAAATCTAACAGCCTCTGGTCAGACTTTGGGGGATTTCTTTTTTGTTGTTTTGTTCTATGCCTGATATGTGGTCTGCTCCTGCGGTTTGTGAGAAGTTGGAATACAATACTGTCTCCAAGTCTGCAGTACAAAAAACTGGGATACTATTTCACAGATTATTTTTTTTTCATCTCATTATTCTCAAAAAAAAAAAAAAAAAAAAATCTTCTCTTAAATATAATTGTTCAAACACTTCAACTTAACTCCTCAGCAGGATTAAATACACCTGAAAAAAAAATCCAGGTATTTTATCTGCATCAGCTCTTGAAATAAAGTTCCCATAAGTTTTCAGGGTCTTTGTCCTGGAAAATGTATGTACATCACAAATATAACTTATTTTAATGATCTATCAAACTGAAAAAGACAATGACTTTAACACTGCAAAATATTTATTTAATTCCCAATTTTAAAGAGGGTTCTCTCATTAATTTTATAACCTATTGAAAGAGAATATATAAAATATAAAAAATATCTTCTCTCACTCATTTTGAACAAGTCTGACAAAGATACTGCTCATGAAAATTCCAATCAGATGTTATTAACGGCAGTTAAATTCCATACATGGCAGAGAGTCTCTGTGAATAGAAATATGAAGAGAAAAAAAAGACGAGAGGAAACAGGTACCTACGGGTACCTGCTACTGCCTATACTATGGAAGTAGGATAATTTCAGATTTCAGAAAAATCACGGGTTTTGTTAATTGGGGTTTTAAATGGTACCAATGCTCTCTTTTCAGAGAAGAGGGTTGCAAGAGGCAGAAAATTTCTTTCCATCAGCCCCTGGCAATCTTCACGTCTCATAGAGATCAAAATGGTGATTGGTGTTGAACCGTGAGAAGAACCACAAAACCACACGTTTACTAAGAAACCGTAAGAGCAGCTGCTTGGGAAGTTTCAACAGAAACTACAGAAAATTGACTTTTTCAACTCAATCAAGTCGGTTTTGATGATGACCTGGTTTTATGAGCAAGATTGGAAGAAAAGTATTCTCAAAACCATAAATATTCTAGCCTGCCAATTTTTTGTTATATATAATAGTAGTTCTGGTTCATGCCCCGCTCCCCCCCCATTCCTCATCTTTTTTACAGACGAAATTCTCCAATAAGTTTTAATCTCCCATGATAAGACTGCCCCTCTCCACTTAGAGAAGTGGGGGGAAAAAAAAAAGAAAAAAAAAAGAGACAGAGACAGAGCAAGAGCACAAGAGTGCACACCGAAATACTCAAAAGAGCAATATAACACATGAGGGAAGGGACCCTATATGAGACCATCAGTACATTATCTGCAACTCCATGTAGCCCTCATGGCAATATAATGAATTACATTAACTGAAACATTTTGATTTTCTCATGAAATACTTAGATTTTCTCTTTGAAAAAAATTCTCGCAACCTGCTAAAAGAAATATCCAAACCTCATCTTCCGACTACATCGACTACATCTATTCACAAGGTAAAATATAGGATGCTGCCCTAACCAAATATCCAAACAATTGTTCTACTAGTGTAAGAATGGTATGGATGACCACAGAAATCTGATTTCAAATCAGATATCTCTACAAAGAATCCCTCAACACTTGTGAGTGATCTTTAATGTATACTTCTGGAATTTCTTATTTCACAAATGTTATTCAACTTCACCACAGAAGAAAAAAAATTTCTACCATTCTCAGTAACAGTTTAGTAGAAATGAAAACAAACCAAATTTGGCAGATTATGACAAAAGTAATTTTCTTCTATGGGAAAGGTGAAGGTGACAAGTAAGGCTTAATCCACACAGAAATTACTTTCAGGAAAATCTTCTGCTACTACAGAGTTCAAACACACGCATTGCAATGCAACCAATGAATAAACCCTATGAGTCTATCCCCCTTCTGAATTCCAACATACAGGCTACAGGGAGCTACTATCAAGTTGCAATATGATGGATCCATTTTCATGAATAGACAGGTAAGCAAGCAGCCTATGCCTTTTTCTTTCTTTCTTCTTTATTGTAATATCTGTTCAGTCTTGTTATTGGGCTATTATATTTTGCTGTTGCAATTTAAACCTTTTATCAGAAGTAAATCTTTGAGTTCTATTATCTTGTAACAATTCTATAGGGACATGCATTTCAAAAAGCTGAAAGATAAAAACGAGAATGAAAAGAGCCTTTTTTGCAGGCCGCTATTAAAGTTTTCACACTGCTATATTACAACTATAATATAGTATCTTTAGTAATAATTCACTAGTATTCCATAATAAGCAAGGAATATGTTATGCTATATTAATCAACACTTCTGTTTTGCTAACTTATTAAAATCATTCATTTGAAATTGCATATTATTTTAGTGCCATCTTGTAGCTGATTTATAATGACTTAAAGTTTATTGATAGTTTCTCATTCGCCTGAGACCTCATGAAATTTGCAAATCCTGTTGATTCTTTTTTAAATCTACTTTTAATCAATATATGGTTACTAACCTACTGGTGAAAAACACTTGACACTATTTAAATGGTCACTGGCTTTGGGTTTTTTGAAGGTAATATTCCAAGAGAGGAAGATAGGGAAGAAATAAATGAAATGAATGAAACTAGTTGTCAAATCTGGAGGAAACCTGCAGAATTGCAGAAACATGAGGAATCAGTTTCTCCCTGAGCCAGCATCAATGATTCATTAGCCACTTGCTAAAACTCAATAATCAGTTCATGAATTGCTGAGTTCAACCATTATGAAAACAATATACAGAATCAGTAAATAATGGCCTCTGATGAATCTGCTGTACTGTATTCCTTTTGGAAGAATAACAATAGAAAGATCCAGAATAAAAGAAGAAATGGAAAGCAAATGAACCCAATAAATCATATGGAAGCCTAACTTTGTACTGCATATATGAATTTACTATGTGCATCCAACTTCTTTATAAGCTCTACATACCTGTTTTTCTAAAAATGAGTTCATTTTCAAAACCTAAATTTCAGATTCTGTTGTAACATGCTAATTCTCAGAATGAAAAGTAATAGGTTGGGTTTTTGGGGGGGGATTTTTTTTTTTTTAACATTTTCTGAGGTCAGAAAATGCTCTCTATGTTGAGCAACAATGGTAGAAGTATTTTTCACATGTAGCAATATGTTCTCACTGTCATGTCTCAGAAGAAATCCCTTGGGGCTCAAGATCTGTGCATGTATTACCCACACAGAAAATTAAGCCTCAATTGACTCCATCGAAAAAAACCAAACCCCACCTCTAAGAATATCAAAGCATTGTTTTGAAACGATGACTAATGAGATCATTTTTAGAATTCTAATATTAGTTACACGCATTTATGCCAAAGCTAAATTTTATATAGTCAGAGATTTCTTTAAAATGCTGGACTGGAAGATAATGAGTTTCACAAATTTCTCCAGCGCTCAGGAGAATGCAGGATCTTCACAGAATCTCAGGACCAATGCATCTTTCTTTCTCTGTATTTAAACCCTTGCTGCCTCTGTTTTTTAAGTTTAAACATGGAGGTTTGCTTCTGTGAACAGGGTTCCAAAGGAAATAAAAAAAACCTTCAGTCCCGTCCAGCATGTTTTTTGAAAAATTTAGCTTCCCTAAGGTCTTAACAAAAGGAAATTCTACTTGGGGAAAGAGATGATTAATCCGAGACGCTCCAATGTACTGTATGTTGTAATGATGAAAGGGATGCTCAACAGGTCTAAGCCTTTCGAAGGGAGGGTCTTACTCATCTTTGCCTAGGTGTGGTTCATGAAGCATCTTTTAGCTCTTGACATAGCAGAGGGCACCTCAGAATAATACAGCCTCTCTCCAGGGAACAAAATGAATTTCCAAGCCTTTTCTTTATCAGGTTAACATTTGACAAGCTGGCTTTAATGCTCTCATTCTCCCCAAGTATCTCAGATGAGGAGGACAGAAAAAGTTTGCGGCAGAGAAAGACAGAAGGAAAAGAAATTCAAGATTTTCAAAACAGAGTGCCAAAAAGCACACTTTCTCTCTTTGCTACAGACATCAGGTAATGAGTACAACTGGATGTACTGTGGATTATTCTAGAAGCTTGGGCCAAAGAAAATGGGTTTTGCTTAGCTTTTATACACAAAGACACACACAAAATCTTCTGAAATCTTATCGCTTAGGTGTATGGGCTGAAAATTGAGTAATGCTTAAATCCTAGTGCTCCACAGAGCCAACAGAAGTCTATTAGTCCACCTTCAGCAATGCATTAATTTTTTTTACCATTGAATTATTACTTACATGATACCACAAACATGCACAAATATGCACAACCCTTTAAAGGAAATTAAAGGCATAGCCCCTGTCCAGAAGATCTGCCATTCTAAGTTCATCCTAATATTGATACAAATAATGGAACACACTTTTGCTCTCTAAAATGGCAGTCAAAGCAAATTGGGCATTCTGAGCTGGGCTCTGGCAGCCTTTTGTATTGCTTTCATTAGAGTGTCAGACTCTAAAAAAATAATGTGACAAAGGAAGGGTGGCTGGTGAGCTGGCAATCATACAACGTCTAAAGATCTGAGCTCTTCTGTAATGATCATATGTGATTTACAGAATCAAAGGGTCAAATTCTGCCCTCAATTACGCACCTATTGCCAAGTGCTTACACCACCACATGGCACGTGAATTAGAGAGATTATTATATTTCTAATGAAACAGAAAAATGGTCTGCGGCCTTCAAAGTAACAAATTCAGTGTTGATCCTATATTAAATAATAACATATAAATGTACAAAAACATCAATGCATCTTCAGTGCATTTTTTTTTAATAGATACAGTTGGAGCAATAGAACTGCTGCAGTCTGTTTCTAGTCTAATATTCTGTGTTTCTAATATGTTTCTAGTCTAATATTCTGCACAGGAATATGCTCCACAAGCCAAACTTTAGCAAAGAAAAAATTGGCATTGCTTCAGTCTGCTTGAACACCGAAGCATTGGCTAAGTTTGTCAGTAGTTCCCCATCTCTGCTGTATCTAACAGCCCTGCCCCTCCGATGTTATCATGGTACAAGAGTTTCCGCAAATGCTTATTTCTGTTGCCTCTCTTAACTACTAATGCCTACACCTTCTAAAAAAGGATTAATGCAATTTATTCCTCAGAAAAATTTATCAGACGCACAAGTTATTTAATTCAGTATGAAGTCCCCCATACCTTCAGGAATCAGAAACACTACGGATTGCAATTGCTAGTTTCTGCTTTTTGTTATATGGTCACTATCCCATAATCCCAAACTTGCTGAACTTGTCGAGTTTCTCCACTGACTTTAGTGGGATTTCATTCAGGTAACCTGGCAGGTCCTATAAGGAGAAGTGCAACTGAAAGTCAGCGAAATTGAAATCTCAGCTGGCTAGAGGCATTTCTGTTATCCTTTTTATGTAAACACATGACCTAGAAGAGAAAATAAAAACAGCTTCTCATCCACACTTTGTGAAATAGCTAGTACAGTTTCTTTTAGGAAAATGCATTCAATCACTTTCTCCAAAAAACATATGTGCATACACATACGCATACAACTTAAAAAGAGAAGGCTGTCATATCCAAAATTTGTATAGAAACAAATTTCCTTTAATGATTACTTTGACTACAGGCTTTTGATTTTCCTCAACACATACCTGCATTTGATTCTGACCCATAAAGGCCAGTCTCCTGCAACAACCAGCAGAGAATGCTGGCATTAGGGGAAATACTGCATAAACAGAAGTAAACTCTAATTGTCAGATACACAGATTTTCATCTTAATTGCATGCTTTTAGGACTTCAAAGGGTGTTTCAAAATTATCAGTGTATTATAGCATTTGTTTTGAAATGCAGTTAATATTTATTGTCTGAATTCTTCTGCTTTGCAAAATAATAATATTTGTGTAATTATTTGTAAATAAATATAATGACTTTTTTACTTGAAGCTAGAAATAAATTCTGACTTTCCATTCGGATAAAACACACATATGTAAAGTTAGGGACAGTTGCGAAAGCAATCTAATCAACAAATGGAATTGCAAACAGGAGGAAACAATGGACAAGGAAATTAAATAACAAGTAGGACTATTAAAGAACAGCTCCATTGATTTGGACATGCCACGGAAACGTCATTGCCCCAACCGTTCTATGTCTCTTTCATCTAACTAGAATAAACTACGCCGTGATTTATGTTATAAGCACTGTGTTTCCATGTCATTTTAAAAGAACAGAATTTTCTGGATCTTCCCTTTCTTAGTTAATACACATGCACACACTCACACAAAACATATGTTAATAACTTCAGACCACAAATTTAATTTATCTCAGCTTTCCACCTGACATCATTTCTTGTCATGTGGCGCATACCCATCCGTAAACAAAATGGGGATTCATTACCATAGCAACAGAGAGTGTGACTTTGATCAGCTTCAATGATTATTTGTAGGCACACACGTTTACAGATATCAAAATCCTAAGTGAAGGTTGATTACCTTTTTTTTTTTTTTAAAATGAAAGCAGTTAAGTTGGTTTATATGTATGAGAAAGAATGCATGCTAAAGACACTAAAAAATACCTCTGAATGGAAAACGAAGCTACTGGCCATTAGCCCGGTGTCACTTCCAGTTACTTGTGAATATATATATTCCTAATATGAATAATTTGATGTATGTGTCCTGTGACCAATAAAGTATTTTCTTTTTGCTCCCTGGCAGATGTGATACTTAAGGCTGCACATGCAGGTGTTTTGGGGGCTGGCTCGTGTGGGATGAGAAGAGGTGGTAGCCTGTAGCCTGACAGAAAAAGAAAAAAAATCTGAACAATGTGTTGAAAAAGACTACAGTCAGAGCTGCACAGGACCAGCTGTTTTTTTCTAATTAGAATAACAAAAATAGCACATGCTAAAATGTTTTTTTTTCTCAAAAGCAATGAATGCTTTAGGAACTATAAGGAAAGAGCTCTAAAACCTATTTAAATGAAGGAATGTTTCAGGAGCCATATGGAGAAGAAAAAGAAAAGGCGAAAGTAGAGAAATGTTTTATTTTTAGCTAAATCTGAAGCATTTCAATTCTTCATCCAATGTTACATAGAAATTATCTCACTTTTAAACTTCCAAAAATGTCAGTGCCGATGCTGCCTATTGTATCATAGCTTAAACAAGATATTTTAAAATACTTAGTGCATTTCAGTGATGCATTCTTCCAGGCATTGTAAATTCCATTATATGCCCTGAACATGCATTGAGATATATTACTTATGATATATCTGTGTTCCAGTAATATATGATAGCTGCACATAATGAAGTATGCAACAAACACTCAAAACACACACTGTATCATCAGTCTTTTTTCTCTTTTTTTCTCCCCTCCCCCCCCCCGGCCTTTTCCTGAAGCACTGATGATTCAAAACTTTGAATACAGGAATAACATTTGTAACAGCTACGGCATTCTGGACATCTGCACTGTTAGAGTACTTTAGAATAAAGTCACATGGCCATAGGGAAATTTCACAGAATTAAAATCACAGTGACTTGCCAAGGTGTATAACTAGTTTGTTTTCAGCTGTTCTTCTCATGAATAATTACCAAGCAGGCATATCCTAAAGCTAGCACAAGCTGTCATTTCACCAGAAATATTCAATATTTAAAGCAGAATTTAGAATTTAGAATTTCATAAATGAAAATAATTACAGTACAGGCAAAATAGCACAGTTCAAGTGCTGTCGTGTACTTCTTGCCTTTCTATGAGGCTTCCCAGAATCAACACGTTAGAGTCATATTAAATTCTTTTTACATCATAAAGAAAACGATGCAAATTCAAGGGGAATTGCAAGTATCTTTTTTTTCCCCAGAACTAATACTTTGCTAGCATTTTACTGACTATTCTTTTATCAAGCACAGAAAGAGAAAACACAGCACGATCCCAAGACTTCCATCTGTTTCAGTCCATTTTGATCAAACATGCTACGTGTATTTTCCACCGCCGTATGTGTGAGCAAAAGCCAATAGCATTGCAAAGCTGGACAGGAAGGATGAGAGGCAGGAATAAGATGGAGGTGCAAGAGATGGGATGCACTTTACCTTGAAGCCTTCCTTAGACCCTTTACTACCCCTGCAGGTCCCTAACATGAAGCACAGACCTATGTTGCGTCCATGGGAGAGCACAGAAGTCTTTGGGGAATGATTACTCAGCCATCAGTGTCCCACCTCTCTTGCACACCCATGGCATGGGCAGAAGTGACTGTGGCCAACAAATAGCCGGCTAGAAGGGACCGGAGTCTCACTGCCCCACCAACAACCCTGTCTACTTCAAGATCAGTTGCGACTTCTCTGTTAAGCCAGCCAAATATCAGGTCTTGGCCCCGGGTTTTCTGGTTTTGCATCCCAGAGGGGACAAAAAAAAAAAAAAAAGGGAGACTGGGAGCCAAGAGAAAAGCGCGCTTTCCTTTCACACAAGGCTTAATATTGGCACATTATTATAATATTATGAAAATCTTTATTGGAGCTTGAATAATGCCCTGAAATAGATATTGTGCTGGTTAATAAATTACATTTTCAAATGAGAGAGATTTTATCACCAAAACATCTCATGATTAATTTCTAATGTGAAGCTTATGGCCCTAACTTAAAACATTTGATTTTGCATTTGTGTTCAAAGGTTGAGCACTTAGTGAAGTTTTTATAAGAAACTCACTGAATTTTTTTCCCCCATATTGAAAAAAAAAAAAAAACACTAACCTGTTAATCCACTATAACTTCATAACCTCAATTACAGCTCTTGAGATGAAGGTGATTAAAAATAAGTATTTTCCCCCACTTTGAAAGAGCAGGTCATACCTTCCAAAGAAATTATGTTTAAAATTTTTCAACGATACATTAATGGCAATAATTAGAATTGGTCAGAAATGTTCCACAAGACATGTTTCCCATTTTCCAACCAGTTCTAGCTGTAACTGCTTGGAGTTTTAACATCTCGAGTACTACACCTGCAGTAAGTAGGGCTATCTCCATAGGAAGTAAGAGGGGATAATATAAAACTGTATATACTATGAGAAAAAGCTAGTAAAAAAGCCAGGGTGTTAAAATTAGGAAATCACAGCTCCCAAACCTAAGTATGGACCATGAGGCCAAACTTCTGCTCTAATAAAATTTTTAAAAAATTACTAATTTGTATTAATCAGCATTTTACTTGGCCCACTGCTAAGATTTGTGGCACACTATTTTTTAATATGTTGGATTAATTTACTGTTGTTGCTTGTGAGCAGCCCATGATCCATCTAAATATATTCTCAAATGGCAAAATGAATCGATAAAGTAAGGGTGCCAGAGTGCAACAGGCAAAGCTGCAACTCAGTTTCTCAATTTTTCTGGATATGTTCAAGTCTCAAGCATTAAGATCTAATTCTTTAGCTGATTATTCCCAAGATCAACTCAGCATTGCAAGTATGCATGCTTATACATTCAGCATTCATTTTCCTAATATTCTCAAGAAATGAATCAAAATTTTGCTTTTCTAACTAGTAGCCAATCAATAATCAAATACTACATTATCCACAAAAAGTTGTAAAAAAAAAGAACAAAAAAGAAACAAAGGAAATCGAAACGCAAACAAAAATACATACAATTTAGACTACTTAATCCTCCCATTTACCAGACTGTGTGTTTAATTCTAAACACAAAAATTATTCCAGACTAATAATATAGTAACCCTTCTCAAGGGACTGAATAAGTTTCCTTGTATTATTTGTCAAGCACATTTGGGTTAGTCTAAAAACACAGCAGCTGTAAACTGTTTGGGGTAGGCAAAGTCCACAGCAGCCACCCACCATCGGGGCTGTTCAGATTCTTAGGCCTGGTGGTGAGATAAAATTAAAAATAAAATTATTTGTGCATTCAGTGGCATTATGACTCCTGCATCAAAAACACTTTTTTTTTTTTTAAAGTTATTTTCTGGTAATTAAATAAATTGTTGCTGTGAAAAACACTGTACCTCTAAAATCTGGAGAAAAATGAGAAACATTCTCCCAAATCCCTCTTGTCAATCCCAACTTTCTAACGGTTCTCCTTTTTTCCTGCAAATTTTTTCTCCTTTTCTCCAAATCGTGTTTGTGGCTGATACTTCCTACCCTGCCTTCCTCCCATAGGGAGCTGGAGCTCTACCTTCTACTCTTCCATTTGCAATCCATTTTAATAACTTCGTCTTCCCCAACAAATAAGAATTTTGCCATTGTCTTTAGGGGAACAAGAAGAAATTTTCAGTGAGCTAAGCTGTATAGGTTTTTGTCTCATTTTAATCAGGATGTTGGTTGCACAATTCAATACTGATTGTGTAATCAGAAAGCAAGAAGAAACAGAACACAAATGAATTACTATGGAGAAATTGTCCTCATAATGGGGTCATGAAGCATAGAGATATACATTTATAATACTCTGTCAAATTACATTATGCAAGGAAATAAATTATGTTAAGAGGAAATATGTTTTAATTACAAGCACAATACTACTTCAAATTGGGGAAAAATTGCTAACCCCTTTTTTATTATTACTATTACATAAATTTAGCATCAATATGCACAGAAGTGCCTGCACAGGGTAGACATCCCCTGCTGTTAAGGAGTGTGTCTGTGTTTGTGCGCACGCGCAAAATTTAGGACTGTAAGATTTTCCAATTATTATTTTTTCTGTAGTTTTTTTCCTGACCATCAACGTGTAAAATAAAGAGACATAAACAGTAAGACAACAGTAGTTTGTTATCATGTACATGACAGCAGTTATACTGTGGTCTCACTAAGTGTGTTGCAGATACAGTAGATTATTTAAATCACAGAAAACAGAATACAGAATAAAAAGAGAAAGCATAAGGTTTGGAGTTTTTTTAGGTTTTCTTTTTTAATCTAAACAAACATTTAAAGAACAGCATCCTGGTGAGAAAGAGGATGTTGTTAGGATATACAATTCACCTTATAATTGCAAATTAAGTTTGAATAGGTGCAAAGGCAAACACAAACTTTTTATAATCCATTATAAAGAATGGCATAATATAACAGGTATTAGACATGTCTAGAGATGTTATCAATCTTTTAAAACCTATATTTTTCCATAAATAAGTTTTGGCTACAAATCAAATCATAGTCAGTCTAAGCGCTGAGTATAAAATACAGACAACATTTTCTTCTGCTATCTTAGCCTATATATGCAGTATTGACCACAAAGCGGTAACTACAAAAAGAAGTCTCAGCTATAAGACCACTACCCAGGCTAAAGGTGTGTCCCTCCTCCCAGCCCCAGTTTTCTTGGATAACAGCAAGTAGCTTTGAAAATATACAGGAATAAGCAGCTTTGAAAATATTGAGCTTTTGCTTCAACAGTCCTGTAAATACCTTGAGTACACAAGTACATTCGTAAGGAGGAGAAAAACACATGGGAAAGGGGAAGTTTGGTCATGTAATTCTCTAACTAAAATTTAATTTTACTTATTAAACTCTTGCTTAAAAAAAATTTTTAAAAAATCATTGCCAGCTTTCAGATGTGTACCCTGTTCACCCAAAGATTTTCTGGATACACTAAAACATCTTTCTTACCACAAGGTGGCATCTTCTTATTTTTATATAAAACATCTGAATATTTACATAATTTGAATAATTTTCTACACCTGAATGTTTCTAATTTTTTTTTATGACAGCCATTTAACATCTGTGCAGATACCTAGCAATGATGTTAGACTTCACCTCACAAATGCTCATGGAAGTATCTGCTGCTGCTTTTCATATACCTTTCTACAGACATTACATACATACTGAATCCCTTCACTAAACAACGTGCTGACAAGACTTATAGGAACACAAAAATACTCCTTTCAAATTGTGGGGCAACCCAAATTAAGAATTTACAACACACGTTAAAAATGCTGAGCTTTCTCCCAAAACTCCTATTGAAAGAGTACATTACCAGAGTAATGTGACCAGTTTCTCAGCGTGTAGATATTTTAAAATGTTACACAGAAATCCACTAAAGCCAAGGAACTTTACACTCCGTACTCTATACACATAACTCAAACCAATTCTACAAACACAGAAAAATGCATAAAAAGCATCAGCAGGTTTTTTTTTTAAAATCTGCCCAGATCACTACTAATATAACCCATCTGAGAGGTAAAAAAGGAAAAGTTTAAAGTCTCTCTCTCTCTGATAACTTTCATTTTGCACAGTTATTAGTCTCCTTCCAAAGGTAAAGATTTTCATCTAATCAGAAAAGCATAATGTCTACCGACTACGTCAAACTTAACACAAGTGAAAATTACTACATAAGCGAGAAATCAGAGGACTGAGTTCCCATGACAGAATTTGATTCCCCCCACTATTACGTTGCTTTAAAAGAAGAAAAAAAAAAAAAAGTTTTTTTTTTTTTTTTTTTTAAATACTACAACTTCATTAGATGTGATCCTAGGTCTACCGATTCAACTGCAAAGCTGCTGCTGACTTCAAAAGGCTATGGACTCAGGCTCCTACCTCGTAATTAAGAGAAGTTTAACTAGCATGGTACACCACAAACTGAAGGAAATTTTATGCCAACACTTTTTCAGGAAGAAATTCAAATTTAATGCTGCTGAAATGTTTCAGAAATTCTTCTCAGCTTCCTCAAACTGGTCCTAACTATGCAATTTTATCTCACATACTAATCTATTTCTAAGTCAAGGGGCTTTTCTTTATCTTTTCAAAGAAAATTGGTTTGGTTTCTTAATTTGAATTTACAATTTACTTCAGAATTTACCTCAAAGAAATTTTGATTTTAAATGTTTGATTCTGAAATTAAGGTTTTTGAGTCAAACGGAAGAATCTTCTCCGTTACAGTCAATGGTTTCAGATTTAAGTGCAGTAATTCTGAATATTGTACCATTGTAGAAGAGCATCAGAATATTTCTAAACCTGATTCTTCCACCACCCTCTAAACAAGATATTGGATACGCATTTTTGATTTCCATATAATTTATTTTCAACAAGAAACAAAATGTCATATTGTTTATCATAGATAATCTAAAAACATGGCTGCAGTTTTGTTAAAACAGTTTGTGCTCTCATGTTCCTCTGTGTCCCAACTGAGAGACCAATAAAGGGAGGTGGACGTATAGATCCTGATCTGCTTGGCTATAAATGAGTAACTTCACTTGAGAGCTGAACTACGTATCAGTTTAAAAGCAGTGAGATGAGAATGTAATCGTCTGCAAATACAAATGAAGCAATAGGTCTAGCCATTACATTTATTCCCAATTATTTGCAGCTGCAAAAACATACAGACAATATTTTTCACATAAAAAAATTCCATTTTTGGCCCCAGACAAAAATCAGTTCCTATCTCTTATCTACTGTTCTGGTAGAGCTTTCAGAAACCACAAATTACAGCAGAAATCTTCTAACTTAACTAATGTCTAGCAGACCATCTGCAAATAAAATTATTTCAAAAATTATTCAGTGAAGCCACATCATTTTAAAGAGACAGGTATGATTACCGCTTCTAATGTTACCTGAGAACTGAAAATAAATTAAAAACCCACTATTGCATGCACAAGTAATGGAATGCTTATACTAATATACTAGAAACGATACAGCTCTACCACAAGTACAAAACAACATGTCAAACTGGTAGAAAACTTTTGAGTTAATTTTAAAGGGTATTCCTTCAACAAACTATCCTGTAAAAATTACTTAGTTTTGATTTAATGGCAAGTGGTTAAGAATAAAAACAATGGCCCAAATAAATCTTCTGCTGCAGTTCCTTTTCTGCATGCTGTTTGTTTTTAATTGTCAGGTAACCACACCAAAGTGTTACTCTATTTCTACAGAAAGACCTGTTTTTAAGCAGTAAGACATTCCCTTAGGGCCAAGTGCAGCATTTTGTAAGGTCTGGTGAGAGTTGTAAAATCCTTTCTGTTGCCCTTAATCCTTCCAGGATGAGGCTCTCAACCTCTCCTCGGGCCTCCTGATGGCATTAAGAGAGCCAGGGGTACGGGGCAAGAGGTCACACTGCTGCTGCCCTCAGCAAAGGTGCCCCCCCCTTGTTAGTCCAGAAGTAGAAAAATACAGGTAGACATGGGGTAGTGATTACTGAGATTGTGCTAAAACCTCTGAAGGCTTTCAGATCTTCTAAGTCACCCACATTTGCCTCTGAACAAAGGCAGACGTGATCAGTGTTCAAAGCATCTGGTCCAAATATGCAACAGCTCCAATAAAATATAAACATGCACTACCGTGTCCTTCGTGTATATATTGTGGTGCATATCCATACCTACATGTACTAAATAGAATATTTAATCTTCAAGTAAATTGATAAATGTAGACTCACATTCTGTGCAATATCTCTAAGCAATTCTCAGATGTTTAGAACCAGAAAAACCAAGAAGACAGGAGTTGTTTAACTTGTACAGAAAAAGGCATGAACAAGCCCGCCTTTGCTAGTTCCAATGGAGATGCTCTAATTTAGTAGCTGAAGCTCTGGCCTAACACAGGAAACATTGGCACAAAGTCCAATTTCACTTTACTGAACATGATCTTACTAGTAACTGTCTTCATCATAAAATGTCTTGATTTGTGTGCAGCATATATAAACTAAACACACTGCCAAGGCATTTGAAGCATGTGATGTGACATCCTCGAGGACAGTACCTAGGTCATGGTACGCTTCAATTGCTTCTGTGCTATTAATTAATGCTTAGTAATAACAACACTAACAACAAAATGACTTAAGGCCAAATCCTCTGTGCTGAAGTGAAAAGGAGGATTACTGCTGACTTTATTGTGGGGGTGAAATCTTGGCCTCAGTCAGACCCACAGGATTATACCAGCTGGCCTACCAGAGAAACTATGTGATAATTCAAATAAGTATTGAACTCCTCTTCTACATTTTACTCTTCACACTAGAAAAATTAATGTGGTTCAATAAATTCTGCTTAGAAACTGGTGAACACCCCACAGAACACACACATACCGTAAACACAACAGAAAATATTTTTTGGTCCTCACATATAAATTACCTTCACTGTTCTGCATCAGAGGTTCTTCCCTAAGCAGCACAACCACCACTCAAATGATCCAGCAGCATCTCTGCTGTAGCTGTTATCATCACATCTCTTCCATATTATCTTAAGCTCTTTTTCTTTATATTAGAATATAACAATCTATATTAAAAGCCCCAACGCTATTAACAGTTATCGTGGCTCATACACAAGATACTGCTATTATTCCACATTACAAAGCAGTACTGAAGGAATTCAAAATCCCGGTATGGTTAGTGTTAGTAGATGACTCTTCTATGGCAGCTATTTCAAATTACCTCTCCATGAACTGCAAGAGAGGTATCAATAATTTCCAGCTAAATCAATACGTTTTGCCTAGGAACCAATGTTCTTCCACATGTTAGTATAAGAAAATGAAAAGCAGATCTTCTATTTTGGTATCTTATGGGCTACTCTGTTATTCTAATAAATAAATGGAGCAGACAGCCTACATCTCCTTACAGTTTTCTCCACAGTTCCTTTAATTTATCAATGCAAAATTGTATAGCAGAGTGTCATTAATCGAATTTCTTCTGAGAGAGAAGCATTATTAGGTATGTTAAATCTCAACAATGTTGCTTCAAAACAGCTGTAGCCATGGATTTTTTAAGCTTTAATTGAACATCTGTGCACTTTAATTAATTTGAACAAAACGCAAAGGAACAAAAAAAGCAACAGTAGGTACCATGAATTTAACAAACTAATTTTAGTTTTCCAAACTCCCTCAAATGACTCTTCTACATACACATCAGGTTGCAAACAGCAGCATCAAGTAGCATGAAGTTCACTCTACATTTCCAAATACGATGCGATTTGATTTTATAAGATACAAACGATGTACGAAAACCAATATTTGCACATATATTCTGCAGTGTTCTTTTCCTCTCCTCAGTCAAGGCCAGCTTTACCAGAGCTTATTTATCATATGGCTACACTTCACAGGGGAAGGCTGATGCACCTAGATAACACTTACAGCAGTCAAATAAGCTGCCTAAAGTATCCAAAAGAAGCAATGAAGAAAGGATTGCCTTTACTCCTGTGCCAATCCGGAGAAGAAGCACCCAGTTCAAGGCTGCAGGAAGGCCTCCAGCCTGGACCGGGAGTTATTCAGAACCCAGTTCTGAGCCACAGTATCTCAGTCAGCCTCTTGAAAGCTGAACATTAATTACTTGTTCAAAGTTTAAGAGAAGACAGTAATGTTTCTTTTTCCCAAAAGCTCGAGTGCCAAGAACTCTCCACAAAGACATTCTCCTCAGCGGAAAGGCATTTGCTCTCACCTCGAGCACCTTTGAACCAGCTTTTACAGCAGGGATGAGAAACACCCTGCACATCCTGCCTGGAGGAGTGCTTTGGGCCAGTACACAGAAAGTGCACAACAGTCCCCCCACAGGCACTTCTAAAAAGACCAAGCTCTGTTGATGTAGATGCCCTACGCTAGAAGAGGACTCCAGGCACAGGATACCAAGCAGGCAAGTATATATTGCAGATATGCAATATATGCCCACGAATCAAGCATTTTTGTTGTCTTTCCAACATAACTGTACTCAGCCCTTCCTGTTAACCACTTAATGACACTTTGTTCAAGATGTAGTTTCCAAGAATCAATGACTTTACTCTAGCAGCTCTGATTCATGGCTTTGGAAGTCCCCCCCTCTTATTTGTAGAGCTAGTAACTGCTGCTCTCTGAACCATCACCATGTGAAAAAAGGTCTAATTGATCAGAATTTTATTCACTGACATTTCTACATTCAAGATGGCTATTATTGTTAGCCTTAGAGCTAACAATCCACCAAAATACACACAGACAACTACCACAATAGAGTCCATACGCTGTACAACACAAAAACTAGACCTCACGTCCATACTGTCAGAAGTACTGTAGCTATAAGCCACAAGCGATATGGTGCAAGGCATGCTTGTCCTGATATAACTACCATCCACAATTGGGATCATACCATTTAACTCTATCCTGAGAAAAAAATAGGATTATTTTCTGACTAAATGATATGAACCGGGTGAAGATGAGGCTTCTGAGTCTTTTTAGATCTCCTTTAATAGCTACTTGTCCAAGGGATGACACTCACTAAACAGCTTAAAAAATTAACCTGTGAAGAACGTTAGATATAAGACATAGACTAAAGGTATAAGTAACATGTAGAAAGCAAATAAAGTTCCATAGTCCCCTTATTTACTTCCCCCCCCCACACACAAAGGCGTATCGCTGTTCATACTTCACTAAAGCATTATTGTTTGTTTCTCTGTAAAATATTCCAGCTACTACTTCAAATTAAAGAAAAAAAGCTGCCAAGAAAAAACAACTTTTAAGATGGATTCAAGGATGGAATACCATAATTCAAAAGCTCTCTTGTTGAATCTGATAATCATAACTATCAGAGATTATTTTGAAATACTTTTTACAGTCTTAGAAGTATTAATGTCATGTTCAAATCACTCTGAGGCTGTTTTGTGTTTTTGTTGTTGTGTTTTACTGTTCATGGGGATACAATGACTCATTGGCACATTTCCAGCACAAGACGCATTTGAATAATACATGGCATGCCCTTTAGCTAGCATCATAATGCCAGATTTAAAACAAGGTAAGAAGTTTCTCCATATACACTCCCAGTGTTCAGCTGCTCATAATCTATAGCGTTAACAATTTATCATCGAACCCAGAGATTTGCTGCCAACTTATCAAAGTGGCCACTGGATGCATATGATCTAGTCTGAGCATCTGGCTCTTCACTGTTCCTGACATTAGCACAGACAACAGAATCAGTGGACTATTGAATGCAATTACAGTAAGCGAGACAGACAATAAAGATTGATAGCGCCTTCTCTTTTTATCACATACAAAACTAGTGGGGGTTAAAGCTTTGCCTTGAGCTGCCTTCATTTAACAATGATTGAAAATATGCAATTGCGATGGTAAAACACTGCAGCCTGTACCACTTCATTTACTGGACACATTATCAAATTAAATGAAAAGTGAACTGCCAAAAGCAACAGTTATTATATATTAATGATGAATATTTACTTAGCATTGTTCACAAATCACACAGAGAACAGAATCCTCCTTGTTATCTTCTTTGCAGGCTACAGATGAGTAGTTTAACATTTCTATGTTTACGTTAAATCTTCTGTCTACAAATCTCTAAATACAGACATGTGCGATTGGTTTTGTGACCATCCATGTGGTTACAAATGTGTAATTAATAAAATGCTCCAGTAGTAAATGAATCCTAATTGCTGCAGGGATTCTTTACTTCAAATCACAGTTGGTATTCTTGAAAGTACTTAACTAACCAAAGAAACTAAAGAAAATTAGTATTTTGTTTCCAGCAGGCTTTACATCGTGGGTCACATGGTGTGCAACAACTTTTAACAAATGGAAAACCCAGAAGAAGCCAACACAGTGGATTTATCGTAATACAGCTATTGTACAGAATTTCAAACTGGTTACTGGTCTTTGGTTACTACACACTGGGTGAGCTAAAAATATGCAGCACATTGGAACTACACAGATAAGAAAGCAGAGTTATGCAAGTGATTGTTTTGCTTAAAACTTTAACTCCTTGTTTTACAGAAGCCATGCTAACAACAACATTCTTCCCTCAAATTCCAGCCAAATCATCCTCCAATGTGTGGCAATAATCTAACTACTGAATGACAGAGCTGATAACTTTTTCGTGGTTGCGGCCTCATTTGTATTGATTATTTTAATAGATAAGAGAAGGAATTTCTTTATCTGAGTGTCATGTAAGAATTGATACCATAGAGAAATTAAATTAAGAAAAAATGATCTTTTTTACAAACTCAAAGTTAAACAAAACAGTAAGTACACTGTCAGCACCATTTAAAAAAACATCTCTTGTCAATTTTAGATCAACTGCAATAAAGTCGTAGTTGGACAACATGTGGTCCTGGTACTGCCTGGTTTGGGGTTACATATACAATAAATGCAAGCATATGGTCCTTGTCATGCAATAATATCCATTGCAGGCATATTTTTGCCTATGTGAAGAGCTCTGCTTGCTTCAGAGAAGCTCTTGATGCCGGCACTAGTCTCTGTGCAAGTGGCATGCTGAGGTATCTGAGACTAAATGACTAAACTGAGAAGTTTAAATAAAAATAGGCATTTGCTTTTTTTCCTCCATACAGCCTTGAGTAGTAAAATAAAGCCATTCACAGAACACTCACTAATCCACATGAACTGTATCCTCCAAACTTTCCTTCTTTTTTTAAGCAAACTGATTATATTCCAGGAATTTGATTTCTACAAATTGTTGATGTAAAGGCACTGCGGACTACACAATACGAAAGAAGAAAACTGAGGAAAAAAGTTTGGTTTTCTGGCCGTATGCTAACATATAAACCATAAAAGTGACAAACACACAAATATGCCACAATGGAAAACTATGTGCTGATCCCACGCAATAAATTGAAAAGGCAACATGCTGTATGGTACTGTTTAACAATAGTTCAAAAATAACTGTAGGAAACTCTGGCTAAGATGGCCCACAGACAGTTTTGGAAGGGATGATGCATCAATAGACAAACTACAAGTAGAACAAATGAATTATCTTAAGCCTACTGAAAACAGGAAACCAAGGACACTTCTATTTTCAAATGACATTTATTATCACTCTCCCCCCTTTTTAAGCAGAAAACATAGCTAAATTTAACCAAATATTTTTCAAGAAACACAACCATTTTATTATGTTCACATTTACTTGCTGGAAATATCAAGAGAAACATTCAGTAGAATTTTTTTTTTCCATCTAAGCCACTTTTTCCACTTGATTTTCCATATAAAGAAACAATAATCTGTTCCACAAAGCAACAGAACTATTGAAGCTTGGTTTTCTATGATCACTTTTTGTCCTCCCACGCCACCTCATTACCTTTATCATGTAAAGAACAGCAACAAATGCTGTGGTTTGTCCCCAGCTATGCACACATTGACTGGGCAGCAGGCTGCTGCCAACAGAGAGAAAAGGTACCAAATGAGTCCTGTCCATCTTTTCCTCAGTGAGGTACTTAAGAGACATCTGTCCCATATCCAGACACCAGTAATTACGCAACTCATAAAACATAATTACTTTGAAACTTCAATCTCCTTTGCAAATAGGTTTACAAATGCTAAAGTCACTGCAGGGAGAAGATGTACAGACCAACGGGGTGAACCTCACGTCCTTAGAAAACTAGACTATATGTGAAGTGCAATCAGGAAAGGGGTAAACTGAATGCCTTCAGAGGAGGCTAGAACATTCCCCTTGAATTTATTTCAGAAATGAGGGAAAAATTACAGTGAACTGACAGTCACAGGAAAAAAAAAACACCAGACAAAACAAAAGAAAAAGTTAAAAATCCTATCCTTGATATGACTCAAGTCTGAGATGAATCAACAGCTGTTAGGGAAAGGTACAGTGTCAACCCCGCACCATGAATGTATACCACATGGAATCGTTTTTAGGGATAAGCAATTGCATCACAGTTACAGGAATCAACAAATGTAGATATAGGTAAAGTGAATATAGATTCTGACTTTCACAAACTTCAGTTTGCATTTCCACAGTTCTCCAGTGTATTTCAGTGAAGATACCGTCCAGCTGTATCATATTTCAACAGGAGAGGAATAATCAAGTCAGACATATACCAGATTGACTAGAATGGAGAGATTCTGTCGTTTAAGATCTTCTCTGAAGAGCAGAGGAATCAAGCTTATTTTTTTCTCTCTCATTTTGCCATTCCTATTGTGTCAAACAAAACCCAAAACCAACCACCAAACCCAAGAATGAAGTCTCACTTGGTTTCCTCAAATACTGCCAAGAGAAGCACCAATTCCCAAGCCACCCTTCCGCACTCAAGTGTTCCCATGAACTTAGTGTACGCTCTTTTCTCCAGAAAAGGGAGGTACGTTATAGCCAAAATCTAAGAGTGTGGAATGACACACTGCCACTACACGCTTCCCCACATCAGAGCTTAGTAACATCAGCAAGATATATGTGAATTTTAGTACCCCTATCAATAAGCAAATTTGCTCACAGATTTTAAAATATTCCCATATGACAGATAGAATAGGTCACAGAGCCAAAATACTAACTGAAAAATGGAACAAGAATATATTCCAGTATATATTCCAGACCACTCTAGATCTTAAATCCACTGATCCAAGCACAAAAAGGGGGAATTCAATGTTCTTGAATCCCCTTCTGAACTCTGGCACAGACCTTTGCTGTGGCATCATCGGGCAAGAAACCAAACACCTTGTCTGCATCTGCAAGCCTGCCTAAACAATGCTGTAATTTATTCATCCTTTAAAATATATCACAGGTAATAATCCTTTATCCACAAATATCTCAAGTTTGGGGAAAAGAGCTTGTTTCAGCCAGTTTGTCAGAGGCATGAAATAGGCAATATCATGCAAGATGAGAAATCTGAAAATAATATTTAGTGCAAAATGGAAAAACTGCTGTTATATAACATAAGAAGTCCAATGTAGTCATGCTTTAATATTTTCCAAAAGCTAAATCATGTTATTCTGAGAATACCCTCATACCCTCTTGGTCAAAGACTGATTTAGTTTCTTGCGATGTCACAAGAAGAAAAATGGCCTCGGTATGGAATATGCAAAATATAAACTTGTTAAATTCTGAAACAGATTTTTCTTATCACCTACTTCATTTAAAAACAGTTTCTTTAAAAGCAGTTAACTAAGCCTTTTACATACTTATAAACTGAAGTCTTAAACCTGCTATCACTTTTAGTGCCATTACGTGTTGTGTATTAGTTCTTTTTATTTCAGAGGGACAATTGGTATGCATAAAGCTAAACATGTGTCCAATTATTTTGCAGGGTTACAGCCCAAAGTTAAACAAGTCCTAGAGGAAAGGACACAGATAAGGTTTGGGTTGTCCTGCCAGTACATCTCTGAGACCAAAAAGGACAATTGTTCATAGTGATAAGAACTTCATGGCTATTTAGAGGGTGATTCGATCACAACAAAATCCAGTGGAGGCCATCTGCTCACTTAACCTCACACCTCATCAAGGGACTTTTCTTATTTGCTTGTTTCCAATATGACTGTCAGGTGCCCATTGATCTAAGTTATGGTCACACATGTCATTTTGCAAGCATGATGAAGCATCTTCAAAAGTTAATTACAGCTGCACTGGGCTGCTTCATCAGAGGAAAAATTGTAAATGTTCTCTTTCATGGTGGTACTGAATCACACCATGTCCTTAGTGAGGGTCCAGAGCAGAGAGATGCAAAAATCTCTCTTAAGCTACTTTGCCAAGAGGAGCATGGTTTTGTAGACACCCTCCAGAATGCATCGGGAAAGACTGAAACTGCCCAGAGATCAGAATTTTCCTCTGGAGATCCCTGTCTCTCTTTACTGACTGCAGAGGAAGCCCAGCACAACTAACCTCCTATCTTAGGCACCTTGAACAAGGACCTAAAGCCAAGAAGATAGGTCAAGATCCTGCAAGAGAACCTATCAAATAGGAACAGGGCTTTGGCAGCCTTCCCACATAAGCCAGAGTAAAGTACTTGGGCTGTCTATGTTTCAATTCCGTGTGTGTGAAAAAAGGATAACGTTACTGCCCCAACTCACAAGGGCACAATAAACACATTAATGATTATTATGCCCTCTGAAAATATGGTAATGAAGGTTGTAAGTATAAACACCATCATTAGAAATGTTTCTATGCACTTACTTTCACTTACCAGCTCTCTCTGTTTTGCAGAGCTCCTTACACAGTGATCTTGCGGCAGAACTTGGAATGACCCTCAACCCATGCCCACCAGAAGCTTTAGAGCATTTGTGAGAAAGGGCTCAGCTGATGCACCTTCATCGTAAAACAGCTGTGATTCTGCTTGGGAGCAATCCCCACTTGGTTGATGTCCGCAGAAGATGATGACAGATGCTTCTGGTTTTATTTCTTTAATTATGTTTCACATGCACTGTAATTTCTTAGGTCTCCTCAACTGCTAAATTCCATCACCACCTCCACTCCCTAACAGCTCCCCTTGGCACAACAGATATAACTTCAAAAGAGGACACAAGGGACACCCATCCCAGTGTGCAAAAGCCTTCTGTAACGACCCTGTAGCGTACCCTGCTCAGCTTCAGCAGACGAGTGCACCAAGCAGGAAAGCAGAGTCTGCCCTCCAGCCCCAGAAAACAATTCCACAAAAGCCTTACAACCCTGCCATTTTCCACCTCACTTTTCCTGCACCATTTCACATGAGGGAGAACGCTGTACCACAGTGACATCACTTTTCCTCATTAGGCATTTAAAAGCAAAAAGACTACAATTAAAATCTTTCCAAAAGGATATTTTTAGTTAACTCTGAGATAGAGCAGGGAGCTAAAAAAGGGTCCCCGATCCCAAGAACCCCTTCTCTGATTTCATCTTAAAGCTGAAAATCACAGTATGTGACACAGGGTGCATAAAGAGCTTCAAGTTGTAGAGTACATTGACGAGAAAGTGAGAAAGACAAGGAAAATGGCAAATATTGGAGTAGTCCTTACTCAGGACTACAAGATCAGGCACATAAAACTCTGGTGAAAAATAATTGGTTTACAGCTAAAAGAACAAACAGAAGAAATCTTGACTGGGGGCAAAACAATAACGTGAACATTACCTTACAAATTCACAGCCTAGTCATTCATTCGAAAGATCTCTTCAAAGCAGCTGGCTCAGACTCTGGAATTTAAAATAATAATAAAAACATAATCAAGACAAATAATTTATTATTAGAATAATTCTGGAACATCTTATAATAAGAGTTAATAAAAAGGTAATCTTCCCCTTCATGTAGCCCCATGCCTGCTTAAGAAAACACGACAGATCTGCAGTAAGGACACATGGCATTTGGAGAACCCTAACTAGTTTAGCAAATACATTAGCAGAGGTGCATGGTTAGTTTACCAAGAGATAATTGCTTCTCCCCCTCCTTCCCCAAATATGATAAAAAATAAATTATTTAAAAATTAAAGGCATTTAGAGTAATAGCCCTCCAAATGCATAGTATTTATGTCTTCTTTCATCATCCATAGTTTATGGCATTGTTTGGGTTTTGGTGTGCCTTTTTTTTTTCCCCTGCAGTTTACTTAGTACTAGGCTTGCACTGATCTCATCAATAAGAAATGAATTTTGGTAACTTTCAAAACCACTATATTATTTTCCCTTTTATTTGTAGTGAGTTTTTCTTCTCTCAGTGGTATTACTGCAATAAGTCAGTCATTATTTCTTTATGTTTTCCCTCCTTTCTTTAGTATTTCATTTCCCTTTACAGCACATCTCGTGATCACAAAGAAAACAGAGACACTTATTTCTTTTAACAGTTGAAATTGCTGCAAGTGATTTAACTGTCATTTAATCTGATTCCTCTCTTCTGTCTGTGGAGAAATATGTTTAATGTACTGGAAATTATGTTAATAAGAAAAAGCATTATCTCATTTAATGAAATAAATATACAAATATTTCAAAATAAAATAAAGAGGCAATCTTCACTGAGGAAAAAATGTCTCTTATGGTTTGCATAAAATAAACAAATGAGAAAAATTAATGAATACATTGAAATATACTGACAAAAATTATGCCTAAACTCAAAAGGGAAAAAAATAAAAGAGAAGGTGACTGAATTGCATCTCACCTAATCAAATGCTTTTTGAGAAAACACAGAAGCAAGCTTAAAGGATCAGAGTACAAATTATTTTTCAAAATTATTTTATTACCCTAGGCTAAACTTTTTTCCCCTCCCTTAAAAAGCCATCAGTTTCCCTGCATTTTTTTTATTTTCTTCAGTCGGTGTTGAAATAATATTTATTGTTTAATAACTGCAATTGCTTCATCCTTTAATTATCTTTGATCCTTTGCCACAAAACATATTTAATTTATGGCAAAGAACTTTGAACCCCTCTGATTTAGTTAATCGTAACAGTCAATAACTCTATTTCTAAGCTTTTACATTATGAAGTATGTAACTAGCATGCACTAAGGTTAAACAAATATTGTTAGTGGTGAGAGAAAATCTTGTAGCAATTATGTAATAAAAGCATGACCACTGCAACAGAAACACATAATTAGCAATTTAATTACAGACATCAAAACAAACTAAAGATGTCAATAAAAAAAAAAAAAAAATCTTCTGTGACAAACTGATTTCATTTCCCTGTTCTGCAATTCTAGATCTTAATGTATTTCTTTATGTTTTCTTGTTTTCCAGAAATAAACAGCGCAAAACAAAAAGATGATGTCATCTGTTCGGGTGCAACTGTGGTAAAAATTTGACTAAATCCTGGGTTTACTTTCTCACTGGCAAGAATGAGTGCCTTAAATCCATCCAACAGTGGATTTTTTTAAAATTCCCCTTCAAAAAGAACCAGCAGCGATGAGTATGCTGTGTTGCAAATTCATTTGGGGAGCTTCAGTCATATGTGTCACATACCTTCTCAAGGCATTTTCTAAGTGCACTAGTTTCTCTCTTTGATTCCCCCGTCCTTACAAAGTGCTACAGATCATAACAACTCCAGCTCAGTCACTTTGGCCACCGAGAATAACTAGCAAAAGCGTGATGTGTAAAGATCTCGAGTTACTTTCTTACTTGAAATACACAGTTCTACTTTCCTACAGTTTTGCCTTCGGTTTATAGACTTGCGAATCTGAATTTGAGCAGGAGACAAGCTATGCAGTGAATGTTTTGGGTTACTATTGAACAGGTCGCCTTTTTATTTTAAAAAGCATCTAAAAATCTTTACAGTGAAATTCTAAATTCCCTGAAGTCAGTAACAAAACTCCCACCAGCTTCAATGGAGATTTCAACCTGTGTTTCCAGAGGCTCTCTTATTCCTAGCCTCCTACTTTTAGAGTTTTAAGACGTTCTTTTCCTCCTGAAATACGCATAGCGAAAAACACAAATCTAGATATGCCACCCTTTACAGAAATCTTCCATCTTGAGGTCCTACACCTGATTCATCTTGATTGGATGCTTAAGCTGCTTGTAATCATTACATTAAATACAAAGCAAATCATACAGAAAGTGGTTGCTCTGAAGTGCAGATTATAATTCGTGTAAAACAAGTAATCCATTTAAACAAATTTAGAATCACTATTTTTTTTATATATATACACATATATACAAAACCAGACTCTGTACGAATACCAGGATTTGGTTTTAAATTATGTACTTTCTTTTTCTGCTAAATTTCAGTTCTACAGAAAATATTCCCTACAGCTTTTGTGATCAGGGTTTACAGAGACATTCAGGAGAGGATAACCCTATATATTCACAGCTTTATTTTTCTAATTCGAGGTTTACGGGGCATTTAAAAACAAAAACCTAAACCCAATTGTATTTCTTTTATAACTAGAATGAAGAATGTTTGGCAGTACAAATGATTTAGGAAATTACTCTCCTGCCGTGAAAAAACATTACACTGTTAACATGCAGATATGCACGCAAAAAAACCCCACTAATTCAATAAGATGAGAAAGTAGGAGGTTTAGTATAAAACCCTCTCCACTTCAGTAACGTGAATGCCAATAACTGACAGTGATAACTTGCCTTACAAAGATGCAATGCACCTTGAGAACCCAAACACAAAATGCAGAGAAGATCTTGGATTCGCAGGAGCGGTATGGATGCGTCTCACCATTGTCACTCTCTGACACAAGGGTTCTTGTCAGAGAAGTATCCATGAGCTGCTATGGAGGGGCTTCCTGAGTTAAGCCCTTGAAGGAAGACAGACTCCCCTCTGCCCAAAATGCCTATTCAAAGAGTTAGCCCCAAGCTGGAAAGAGCAGAACAGCGAATAGCATTTGCAGATTGGGGGCAACCCAGCGAGGGAGTGTTTCAGAGCGCCTCCAGGTCCTGCCCGCACCATGCCAAAAGTGGCTCCAGTCTCCAAAGCGCTCTGGATTAGACCCACAAACTTGGCAAGTTGAAAAGTTATAATAATCCCATATATTCCTGTTGTAACAATACTTAAGGGAGCTGGATCAAAAGACTGGAAGTACTGACATTTTTTATTCCAATGTCTTTTCAGTGATCAAAAGTCTATTGACATGAGCAAACCATCTTGTCAAGTTACAAAGAAAGAAACCCCAAAATCTCTTTTTAAAAAGGTGTCTGTTTTTAAGCAGAGCACTTTAAACTTGCATCTAAAAATATCGAAAGCTCTGCCTGACACAAACCTGAATTTTTTCCCATTCAAGATTTTGAAAGAAAAACATCCTTTTTTCAAAACTTTTAATGAGAAAGCTTAATTTTTTTAAGCAAAATCAAATAAATCAAAGTTTCTAAAATCAACACCTTTTTTCTGTCTTTCTCTTGTCTTTTTTTTTTATTAACATCTTTGGCTCTTTGTGTGATTTCTGGTTCTATTCTTGATATGAAAAGAAGGGGTGGCAGCAATAAATTTGACTACAAGGAAATTTTTTCACTGAACACACTTGGTATATTAAATTTCAGCCATCTTGCACGTTAAGCTTTTCTTGGTTTAAGGCTAAATATGGATGAAATCAAACCCAGGACTTATTCCTTACATCTGCAGAGGAAATCTACAAATATAGTCCTTTTCTGCCCATGCTGTGAATGAAAATAAAATCCCTCCTTGATGGGTACAGCTTCCACCATCTTTTAGGATCCATAAACTTGTCAAGAAAAAGGATGGCACAGACAGATCTTCACAACCACATCTCCAATTCCGCTCATCTTTCAGCCCATCACACTCCCCTTGCGGACTAGAAGACAGCGATGCCATGAAAGCAGATGCCTATGTGCGATCTGAAAGCCTCCCTACGCAGAGAAAAGAACTCCTACTCCTCTGCGGACAGCCCAGCTGGAATCACGAGGGAGCATTTGCCACTACACAACCTCTGCAGCAAGTCACTAATCACACCCGAGATGTACAGGTATTTTCTTTAACACTGGTGGCAATGCGGACCACGACCACGCAGATTTAATGCTTTGTGCCTGTTGCCAGACCTGAAGATGAAACTGCCGGTTTGTCTTGTGGTATGTGTAAGCACAGTTAGTTGCTTCTGTTACTCTTTCAGACCTTTTGGCTCCTGTAGATTGAACACACTACTGCAACACAGTCTGCAACATCAATACAGAGACTGAAAGCTAAAAGTAAAAAGCTAATAGTATCTTATGTACTTCTGAAGTTTCTCCTGCCTCTTTCATGTAATTCCTTTAGCCTTTTATCAGTCTTTTTAAACATATTTGAATTTATTTGATTTTCACATTTTCTCCCTCTGTTCCTTTAATGAAAAGAATTAATTTACATACCTTTGAAGAGAGCTCTCTGCTTTCCCACAATGCAATAGGCCATTTTTTCCTCAAAATGGGAGTCGTAAAAAATGGGAGTCATAATTTTCAATCCTGAACCTCAGTAATGTGCACAAATACTGAATCTAGAAAATCACGTAGGTGCTTGAAACCAGAAAACGGAAATGCATTTGTTTGAGCAGAAATTTGAATACCAAACTGTGAGCACTGTACCTCTTCACCCAACCTTTTTTTTTTTTTTAATATTCATATTTCTTGAAGTACACATTTTTGCAAACTACATTGTATCGCTTCCATCTACTGAACAGAAATAATTCAATAGCCCAGTAATACTGAAATTTCACTAGAAGAAGAGAACAGAGAATTTAGGAACAGGAGGAAGAGTAAATGTATATGGCGCTTAAGCCTTGCGGACCTATTGCAGTTACGTTATGCAGACTGCAAATATTGCTTCAGTTGATTTACATCAAAGACAGCATTTGTAATCAACTCAGCAGAACGAAAGCAGTAAGGTGTGCCAGGTACTTTTTTTTAAATCCCTCTCCTTGTTTTTCAAAAGTGACAATTGATAGCAGATGTCTCAAAACCTCCAGCATCCTTGATACCTATTTCAAAGAGGTTTTGATAGCTGAAGATCAAACTTCTACACCCTCCTTCCACAAAGCATTCTCAGAGATGCTTGAGAGTGAAAGCAAATGCAAGACATGGCCTTCATCTAGTTGAGAGCATTTAAAAAGCACAGTATGGCCTCTCTTGGAGAGAGATTTTTTCCTTTCCTGTAGAATTCCACACTGATTTATTAAATTGTGACAAACAACTTTGGGTCAAAACACAAGTTACAATATACCTCTACAAATAAATAAATATTGTTTTTTCCCATAAAGCCAGGCTTTCTGCTTTCTTGTTCTTCATAGAAGGCACTTGTGGTCACATTGGCCAGGCTGGAAATTAACTGGGGACTTTACACTTCATCCTTCAAGACTTCTCTGTTTCTCTTGCAGCAATTGCAAGGGCAGCAAGCATGTATGTATTATTCAGCACTGACAATTCAAGCTGTAGACACCTCATCATCCCAGAAGAATGTCCCCCATAACTGAAACCAGAAGAAACTATCCATAGACTACTCAGTGCTCAAACACAGTAGATGAGCAAGAGCAAGACAGACGCTCTCAATATGAGTAATGCCAGAGTTCCTGTTCTGCCAAATGAGCTTTTGTCCTTCCTTATCATTCTAAAAAGTCAACCTGGGAAACCATCTGCAGAACTGAGAACAAGTAGCAATTTTTTGAGAAATATGTTAAAAAATCACTTCCTCACAACTTCAGGAGTAACTAGACATATTTATCGTAGTGTTTTCCAGGTAGCCCTTTTTAAGAATCTACACTTGTACAGAAGACTTTTCAGGTTATGGAAACAGCCATTACATCTAAATTTAGGTAAGTTGTCAGACATATAAGTCTGGAGACTTGTAAGTGTCCCTATTTCCAGTTTTTAATGAAACTCGAAGTGTCCCCTGCTTCTCATTCACTCAGAAACTACAAGCAGATAAGATTCTCTGTGCTGTCTCTAGCACATCTATACCTGATCATTCCTTGCTAGAACCCAGTGAAAAAGTGCTTACAAATACAATTAAATGTTTTCAGACTTCAAACACTGTTCAGCATTAGTCCCCCTGAAGTACTAGAGAAAGGTTAAGGCAGATTTTCTTCTTAGCATTACTTTTTTCCTTTTTCGGTTGACTTCCATATGGGTAGCAACAGTCCATTGTCGGGCGATAAAATTAGAACATCAGAGATAGCCCAACTAGAATGCAATTTATCACTGTAGCATTCCAGTATATAGAATTTCTATTCCTTAAATAAACATATTTCTTTAAAGTGTCAACATAACCAAGAAATCTGATCTTCTAGACAATATTCCAGGCTTGATGCATTTTTATTGCTCTCCAGTAATGAAGTTTTAACTCTTGATATATTCGTCCTATTTAACTGCCATTTCAACAAAACTAAAATGATCAATTTCCAAAGTTGGTTCAGGCAGAGCCATGACATTCTGCAAAAGAATGTGCCCAGGTGTTCTCTCTGAAAGCGCCCACCATTATGCTTCAACAGGGGGGATGAGGTGGAAGAATAAAGAACATATTTAAATGCATAACAGAATTGAGGCTATAAATTCATTTTGCACTAGTTGCACATGTAAATAAGGTGTACCGAGTAACTTTTTTTTCTATATTTGCAGTTTGCAAAGTAAGTGCTAGTATTATGTAAAGCTCCTATGTGGTATAACTGGCATTGCTCTATTAACTTCAACGAGTCACCCTTATATACACTGTAGATTTAATGATGATAACTTCTATTCAAAGTTATGACTACAGAAAGAGATTTGAGTGAGCAACTTCTATCCCATTTATACTTGTCAGTTGGGATTAGCTAATCCCAGATCAACTCTGTACATAATATATAATTGCATATCAACAATATGAGCCTAAAAATGTGTCTCACTTCTTCTAGCAGTTCCCCAAGTCAAGCATTTTTGTCCTGCTAATGAACCTTTTGTTACAGTGAATATGATTCTGCCAGGAATTTAGTGCATGTAAATGTAATGACATAAGAGCGTTACATAACCACTCTCCTACACGAGTTTATACAGCACAGAATATAATGAAGCCAGACTATAAATGATGCATATACCTGCAAGGGAAAAGTAGCATTTTTTAATTTAGTGAATCGCTATAAATAACAATGTGGCAAGAAATGATTTCAAGTGCTTCAAAAGGTTTGGAGAAAGGGATCAATCGATATGCTGCTGACTCGTTAAATATAAAAGAAAAAAACAGCTAAAAGATTAGAAGGTACTTCCTACTTTCTAAGAAATTTAAAGAGAAAAGCTGTAACAAAAAAAAAAAAATCTTAAAAACCCCCAAATACACCCACCCCATCCTACATCAGAGAAGGTTCTCGATACTTTTTTCCTCAAGTTTTTGAATCGAAGGTGCCTGCAACAGGAATTTGAACATTCAGGACCAGATTCTGAAGCCGACTGTTCACATCAGAACACTTTTCATTTTACATCAACTGGCTCGGTTGACTTACACCTAGCAAATATTAACTTCCACGGTGAAGGAAACAAGCAACTCTTGCAACTTTTCCAACACTATGTTTAGCCTCTGTGTACCTGCTCAAAATATAACAAACTCAGCAATCTTTATAGAATAATATCTGAATGAAATTCTTCCATCTTTGTCCTCTTCTCTCTTTTCCTTTCAACCACACAGATACTTTTAAAAGAGCAAGAAAAGGTAATGTATGTACCCGACATTCGGCTGCAGCAATAGCTTGGGAAATACAACTATGTCCCTAAAACAGATAGCCTATTTGTTTACATTTAGAGAACTGAAAAGAACGACTGTTCATCTTGCATAATTCCTGAATTTACCTAAGACAACACTGTAATTTCAAGTATACTTCCTAAAACATTTTGTGCTATGGTTATTTATGTTATCCTGAGTAAGGAGTACTCCTCTTGTCGTATGTATAAATAAATTAGTGTAGACGTTAACGTAAGCAGACGTTAAAGTGTCTCTATTTTGCATACACCCGCCTCCCTATTTTCCCCCCATCGACTTTGTGTTTGACAGAAGAAATTCCACCTCTGCCCACTCATTCTCATTCTGCTATCGGTGAACTCAAGGCAAAGAACTCACAGCTTCTTACTGAAATGAAATTATATTACAGAAATTCTTTCTGAATTTTTAAGATCGTATAATTTATTGCAGAAAAATGCAAAACAGATATTTCTAAGTATCACCAAAATCCAGTATTAGAGATGCTTAACTTTTTTTTTTTTTTTTAATTTAGCCAGGAATAAAGCCCATAATTTTAAAGCAATCTTTCAATATGATAAGCCTAAACCCTGCAAATAAGATCTGCTGAAAAAGTCCAGCTGTCTCACAAATCAAACCATGCTAAAGTAACATTAAGGTGTAACTTAAGACCCTCAAAGTGAGAGAACTCAGAGTGAAGGCTCAGCACTCTTACCTTGTGAAAAAGGTACTATACTACAATTAATTTTTTTTCTCCAAAAGTACTTAAATAAAAAAGCAAATAATGTCATGGAAGTTCTGCTTAGAATACAGAAGCAGATAGCGTAAACTAATTTAACATACGAACTGATAATGTTTGCACAGCATTTAAAAAGGAAGCAAAGGATACAAGTTGCCAAACTCTTGGGATCCATGTATAAATTGGACTTTTTATCATACATATTTCATTGTTATGTAACTCTTCCTTCCCAGTTCATACATTAGAATATACTGCTAAAAAGTGCAGTATAGATTTTCAGATCCACAGCACTATATATGTCAATTTTAGAAGCCTTTTTATGCTGGTACCCACATGCACATTTTAGAAGCTGATCGCAGCTCCCCACATTTGCACATTTTGGGCACTAGAATGATCCCTGCAAGTCCGTTCACACAACAGATCAACGAATTTCTTCCAGAGTAACTTTTTTCAAATTACGCACAAGTAAGAGAACATTTCATCAGCCCCAAGGGCAGATTCGAACTTGGACTGCAGGTATTTACAGCTCTTAGAGGTAATGAACACCATATCAAAACCAGTTCACACCATGTTGTGAGGTTGTATAGTTCTGATTCCGATAAAATCTATAACATCTGGTATAAATAATTATTTTGATTTTATACCTTACCCCATTTTGCTCGTATATACAGTGTTAAAAGCTAATATATTATTCAGTAGCTATAAAGGGCCTTTTCTGGTCTTTTCAGTGGTGGTATTGTCTTTCACATCCTGTCAGAGCATTAAGATGTCATATAACTTTGCAACAATTTACTGCACAAACCAATGTGCACTACGCTAATATTACATGGATGACTAAGTAGGCTGGCATTACTTTATTAAAATACATGCTTTAACAGTCTGCCCAAAGCATGGGCTAAAACACCAACTGCAACTACGGCAGGAACAAAAGAAAGGAAGCATATTGCTTTTGAAAAATGATTCCTTAGTCCAGTCTCTTCAGTCATATGCAAAAATCAGTCTCTCCCACCAAACCTGGAGTACAGGAGACAGGGAGCACGCATCCCTGTATAGTGATCTGGTTTCCACTTTATAGTGCTGCACAGTCAGACCAAAGCTACAGGCTTTCCCTAAATGCATGCACTCTAACTGTTGCAAAGCACAGTTATTTTAAACACTAGCATCAGTTAACAAAAGGATGATTCCCAGCTATTTACGATTTGCAAGACCTCTTCTGTATTTGCATAAAGCATGCAAGGGCGCAAAACTGCCAGTTTTATTATTTTGAAAGTAAAAAACAGTCAGTAACCTGTTACAGTAAAAATACAGATTTTAAACTGCCATGTGTACTGACTAGCCCAAATGAACCATATAAAAAAATAAAAATCACTGTTTACACTGATTTTGGACATCCTTTTAACCAGGTAACATAGGGAGACAAACGCGTGGTGCAACAGCACAGGTTGGGGGGGCTGTGATTGGCAATCCTTGATGCTTCTCCAATAAAAATAACAAATCATAACACCACAATGATAGGCCTCCCTTTAAGAAAATGACAAGAATATTTTCTGTCCTATAGAAAGTTTGCATCAGTCATGTACCTGTGGCTTTCACAGTGAGCTGGACTATTACAAGATTGCTGATAAGCTCAAACACAATACTTGACCTAAATACATTATGTAGCAGTGGATGCCTGTTAAGTAGGTCAGCATGGGCTCTTAAAAGTTACGCAAAACTTATTGCTGCCACACAGCCGGCATGTCACTAGTCGAGAAGTACGAGAATCAATTTTATAGACTGGAGGAAATCTCTTCTCATCATATGAAAGTCTCTTTCGCTATACTTAAAATGTCCTAAATACCAGAATACGCTGCTTGTCATATGCCTTTAGGCCTCCAAATGAAATAAAAGCAAGGTGGGCAGCTGACGAAAAGCCTAACAATCCTGAGGATGGTCCTGAGGTTCACATACATGGAAGATTTCTCTTTGAAAATAATTGCTCAAATAAATATTTTCCATTCTTGCAGTTAAACAAATTGTAATTTATGGGATGCATCAGACAAGCCTGTCAAGCTAAGGAAGTCTGCATTTAGTAGTGATTAATCAGAGATACCTATATCACCCCATCTTGATCTTGGAAGCTTTTAAGCAGCATGATGTAGAGAGGGCTACTGTACAGAGACACATCTGTTGCAGTACCCATGTTTGAGGCAGTATAGCCACAGAGCATGACAGAGAGAATATTGTACTTGCCAAAATGAACTGGTAACCACTTACCCATCCCTTTCTAAACATGGCTGTGCGCTAGAGAGCAGAGACTGGACATGCCTTGCAGAATGAGGAGCGTCTCCTGACAAAGGAAGGTTACATCATGGTGGGAGGTTTTAATCTCACATTACGAACAAAAGCATCGTTTCGGCATCTTTTGACTTAAAAGCCGGTAAGGTCCACACTGCACTAAACAATCAGCCATCCTTATGTTCATGCACAACTGAGCCTCTAGAGGAGGCAAAGTCCAGCCAGATTCTAGTGGCTCATGTTATCTAACTCCAAACTTTTATAATCTCTAGACTGAGTTGAATTTATAGCTTTCATCCAGTGGGTATCCTCCCTATATCAATCCATGATGGCAAAACAGAGAGCGAGCCATTAATGCCTCAAAAGGGACTATACTGGGCCAGCCATTCAAATGTTGTATAATAAAAGCCCAGGAAACCAGGATTTCAGACCCCGTTTCTGTCTCTCATCAGTTTCAAAGACTTGCCATCATTCTCACCATGTCACACTTTCATATACACTTATCCCGAGCATGCAAGTAGGCATGGCCATGAAGTTGTGGTCCAATTGCTGAGTGCTATGTATAATCTTCTTCCTACGAAGAGAAGTCTCTTCTAGACAAGTCTGCATTAATAAGTGAAGACTTACACACTAGCTCTTTGCACTTCCTCTAACTACACTGAGCAACTTACTGACAGATGTCAATAAAAACAATACAATAGGCTATTTACAACTAGCAAGGACGTACCAGTGAGAAAAGCAACTTTTTTTCAGGAGAGAGAGTAAATAGGCTGTAGAAGTCTGTCTTGAAAAAGCAAGTCTCATGAAGGCTTTCCACAAGCCTCTCAGTAATGTGGTTCATGAATGCAAGTTGCATATTTTAGTTAGTGTTTAACCCAGAAGCTTTTCCTTTGAGACAAGTGATTATTTTCTTTTTCTGTCTGACCTAGTGAATACTGCAATGCTCCACTATACTGTGTTTGTGCCCTGCAGGCAGCAACGTCCCACCAACTTTCCACCGAATGCTCGTAACACAAGGCAAAATGACAAAAAAAAAAGAGGAGTATTATTTTGCATATTGAAAACAAATACATGCTATTGTGTTTCTTCTTTTATTGTTTTGTTATTTCATCATTATTCACCACAGTTCTTTCCTTCATTTGCAGAGTTTGGGTTTTAATGTAATGGCCATTCAATAAAAATGTTCTTTTAAGGGTTTGCATATCATCCCATTTTCTCTTCAACCCTTCAGCAACCATATGGCAAGCAATCAGGTCTGCAATCACTAGGTCCATATTATGTAGAGCATGATTTCAGCATTATGCTATTACCCATCTGTTTCTGTAGAAAAAGACATGAACCCTTGTATAAGAGGTCAGTGGTTTCATTGCACACCGTATTCCAGAAATCTATCTCTGTTCACTTGAGATCACTTTTGTGATTTACTGTAGTCTTTTAGGCCAGGCTTTTTTCCCTTTTCTTTTTTTTTTTTTTTGGTGGTTTTTTTTTGTTTTTAAATACAATCAGCACAATTTCTCTGTCTGTCGTATAAAATTATTTGTAACTGTCATTCTGTGCACTTATGCTCTCTTAGCTAAAGATGTTTTCCTGAGATCATGCCATTTTCTTAAATAAGAGACAAAAAAGGGAGAGGAAGGCTCACCTATTTTCATTTGTTTAACAGATTCGTCCAGGAATAATGGGGTTTGCTATTCAGCATCAATTCATTTATGAACTAGTAAAAATTGTCTCTTTTGCTCTGTTTCTTTGGTTTTAGTAATCCAAAGTATGCGAATAGGTATTTGGCTTCCTGTAGAAGAGGAATGCACTATAAAAGTACCGACACAATGGTAGCGTCAGTTTTTAATTTGACCTATTACTTGAATTCTGCCCATGACAAAGACAAGTCAATGAACTTCAACTGCAGCCTATCAAGCTTATAAAAGGAAAAAAAAGGAAAGAAAAAAAAAGAGTCTAATACCAAGAAAAAAAACTTAACTGCAGGCCACTCTGTTAACCATAGCACGTAACCGGACACTTTAGCTCCCTACCACCCTATCACCATAAAGTCTCTGCCACAATAAAGAAATACAAAAACACGTCCAAAATAAAATTCAACATCCCTAAGTGTTATACTATTCAGTGGCCATACAAAATATTTAACTGGATAGTTATGCTTCACTAGAGAAACACAATGGAATTCTCTTTAACAACCTCTTTTAAGCAAACCACAAGCTTGAGCTAAAAAAAAAAAAAATTTAAAAAAATTTCTACATACAAACCATTCAACACCACAAAACTAGCCTTTTTATCCCAAATATTTTGTAACAGCAGATTTGTCAGGCACCTCCCAGACTCAGAGGGCTCATAGGAAAAAAGAAAAAAAAAAAAAAAAAAAAAAAAAAAAGAAGTTAAAATTCAAATAATTTGAAACCATACACAGAATAAAGACACAGAGAGGTATGATGGAGAAATATGAAATCATGTGAGAAAATATTGAGGGAGCCTGATACAGAGACATAGCATCACATCATGACTTGCCTCAACAGAAACTGCAAGCACTACAGTAAAGAACAGTCACACCATGTCAGATGCATGACTACGTGGTGACATGAAGATGAATAGGAGGAACAGGAAAAGAAATGGAGCAAGTCTATGCTATCTTACAGGAATTTTAATAGCAGTTCTAGAAAATAAGGTTGGAAACCTTTGCTAGATCCTAGGGAAACAAGGGAGTCTGGAGGAATGGAAATGAAGCAGTCAAGTTCTGGAAAACGTTGCCACTACTGGTGTCTAGACAGAAGCTAGACAGAAGACAGTAACAGAGGCTATATATGGGAAGAGCAGCTCAAAGTCAAAGAGCAGGCACACTGTTACAGGGATGGTAAATACCTGGAAAAGCTCAAGAAAGGAGAGGGTAAGAATAGATGTAATGTGTGAGATGTTCTTGTTAGCTATGCACTGCTCAGGAGAAGTCAATTATTTTGTTGAAGGAAGCTGAAACAAAGAGAAGTTAATTTGGTAAAGTTGGACATAA
This sequence comes from Fulmarus glacialis, assembly GCF_000690835.1. Classification (NCBI taxonomy): domain Eukaryota; kingdom Metazoa; phylum Chordata; class Aves; order Procellariiformes; family Procellariidae; genus Fulmarus; species Fulmarus glacialis. The sequence goes on from NW_009225638.1 coordinate 43,771, forward strand.
AATGGATAGAGAAAAGCCATAGAAGCTTCTAAAACATCTGAAGTTCATTATGGAAGGCAGAAGTGGCTGAAAAGTTTAATTTCTAAGCTTCCTTGCAGAAGCAAGGCCTTAAAGATAAAATTCAAGGTGCACAGTGAAAGGAAATCTTGCATCTTCACCGACCAGAGCCTCTAGTCAATGCTGGAGTATAGGAAGTGACCCAGATCTGTTTGGTGGCTTCCACTCACTAATACAGATTAAAAAAAAAATAGATCTGCATTAGAGCTCTTGGACAACATTCAACAAGGCATTTTTAACTCATGAAGCAGTCTGAATGTGGGAGCAATATGGAAGTTTGATCCACTAATGGGCAAATTAAGCTTTTGTAATGTATGCTTAAGTATCAAATGCTAAGTGTCATTTCAATAATAAAATCATTAAAGAAATTATACATGGATATATTAGGCCGATTAGGTAGACACGGACAGACAGATTAGATGGGATGACCACAAAGAATAAAGTAAACATGAAATGGAGAAAAGTAAAGGGCAGAAAATTGAATCTAAAAGAATATTATAGATATATGAACTTGGCAAATAACCGGAGTGATTCCCCTGAAGAAAGAAATATTAAGCTGGTCAAATAAAAATTGGTAACTCATTTTTCCATTTTACTTTAATCTTTGACTATACATGGTGTAAACACTACAAAAATTAGGGAAAACTTGAAGTGTTCAGAACATAACTATGGAAATTACAGGCTGAAAACCATCAATTACAGAATAAATGCTATTCAAAAGCGGATGTAATAATAGCTGGCAAGACACATTAATACAGTTTGACCTACAGTTTTATTTACTTCTTTCAGGCAACCTGAATGTCATGGTGCTTACATAAACAATGCTTAATGCTTTGAACTTCAGTAAAACACAGCAAGAGTTAATTAAAATGATACAATCAAGGCATATCTCTTTCAATATAATAGACAGAACAATAGAGACTAAGTGTTTATTATAGATTCTAATAGTTATTCACAAAAAGTATACAGTGAAAGACTAATCTGTTCAATTTTAAAGATAACTTTTTGAGCTGAAAAATCTCCTTGCTTTGATGTTTGCTAGCTGCTGAAATTCACGCATTTGGGAGCAGGGACTTTGGCAAACAAACCCTTAATACACACAGATAAAAAGCTATTTTCAATAACATTAATGTTTAACGCAAACTGCTAAAAGCAAGAAAATTCAAAGTTAAGGCTGACAACTCCATCTTTAGCTTATAGAATAGAGTTAAAAAAGCCACAGCATCTTATGCCAGAAATGTTGTAAGATTGCATTCTGAATATCCTAGCTTTTGTTTCATTTTCCATTCTCTGATTCTTTCCTTTAATGTGTAGACTTGGAGATTTTTGTTCTATTTTAGTTCATTGTTGTTATGATGGGATCGCTTTTGTTCCTTTAATCAACAAAAAGCCATCAACACTGAGTAACAGAAGAACATGTTATGAAACCTCATGTTGTAACAGTCATCCATCCACCTTTCCAATAGTATCTATGGCCATTGCCTCAAGCTCCCCCTTCAGCTAGGTAATAAAATAAACCCCACTCCAAAAGTATTAAGACTCATAGAAAGCCTCCAATCTCCTTAACCTTTCTACAAGCATTTGTGCCTCTCTCTTTCCTTTCTACAAAGATTATAGTCCCAAGGAAGACCAAATTTCAAGTTCATCAGCACCTCAAATGAATTAAATTTGCCAACAGTCCAGACATCTTGCAAGCTTTGCACACAGTGAACGTTCAGATTTTCATACCTACTGAAAACACAGACACAGTTTCTTCCAGGTTTGTGGGTGGATCTTGCACCTCCACAGCTGCCTGCCTCCCTCTCAGCAGGCAAGGGAGGGTTTAGGAGGCAGGAAGCACTGCAGGGAGGTGGTGTGCAGGAGCTAATGATGCACAGGATTTTCTCGTTAGGATAATTGGAAGAGGTAAGATAGAAGGGGGAGACAGATGCAGATCTGGCCCACATAAAGTTGTAGTCCATAGAGTCAGGAAACTCAAGTATCTTCAGAAAATCCTACCTGTTGCGAGGAGGGAAATAAAACAGAGTATCTCTAGGAGATGTCCTCTCGTATGGAGCCAGGTTTATGTCCAGCTATAAGGTTTACTGCTTAATCAAAGCTAAATCCCACATCTGCTTGTCAACAAAGGTGGCCAAGCAAGGGCAATTATCTTCTAATTAAAAAGTTACTTTTGGGAAAGTTTGAACTTTTTCATTTGCGCAGGAGTATGTTCTTGGTTGTTTGGGTTTTTTTTTAACTCGGGAGGGGGAGATATTCTCTTTGAATTAATTCATCTGAAAAAAAGAAAGCTGCCTTCATCACCTAAGATATATCGGATCTACAACCTCCTGTCCCCCAATTGCCCTTTTCTTTTCCTTCACTGTCACACTTGTCTAACATGAAAGAAGAAAGGAAAAAAAAAAAGAAAGAGAGATAAGAAAATAATAAAGCCAAGCATTCATTTTAATTTCATTTTTTTAAGATATCAAATGGGTTAGAATCTAAAATACTTATTAAAACTAAATTTCTAAAAATACTGAAGAACTGTTTATAATGCAAAAATATTATTTGAAGAAAACTGGTTTCCAGTGAGCTGGTTACTCTGCCTTTGATGTTTTCTCACAAACTTCTTTTTCTAAACTTGTGCAACATAGCTCTGTCCTCTGTGCTAGATAAAGCCTTGGCTGCACATAACTTTCCTTTCACAGGTCTGTCTTCTACGCTGAGCAGCAGCCATGATGCAACTCTTACAATTATCAGTCTCACAATATCTGGATAGCTTTTAGTGCTCTGGTTTTTCAAAATCTTTGCTTTAAAAAAGAAAACTAATAATCTAGGTTTTCATGTAAGAAGTGAGTTTTTAGCCTTCACAGTTCCAGAGAAAGATTTGGAAATGTATCTCTACACAATCTTCAGGTTTGGCCAACAGAAAGCAAATGAGAACCCTAAATATAGTTTTATTTAATGTTCATGACAGTTTTAGCCCATGAGATTCACGTGAGTTTCCTATGAGTTTTAGTTCATGAGATTCAGAGTCATCACTCCACTTCCCTAAAAAAATACATATCCTAAAAGTACTCACATAAAGCAGCCTTGGTGAGCAAATCAGAAAGCCCTTTAAACAGATTTACCATTTGTTTTTTTTAATTCCATGAATGTAGACGTACATAAGTCCATGCACTCAGCTACCTAAAGCAACTCAAACCGTGGTATTGCATTTGCACATGTATTTCTTGCCATTTGTCTCTGAACTTTGGACAGATCTTTTTTGAGAAACACTAGTGGCTTTTTTTGGATATCATCTCAACTGCAGCTAAGCCTTAATTTGTGAAAGGAACATCGAGCCTATACCTCAAAGCAATTCAAGACATAGTGAATGAGGAAATACAGGACCCAAGCCAGCAAATATTTTCTGGGTAATTTGGGGGGTTAGGTGAATCCTCACACTGCAGCAAATCAGTTGAGAATAATTTTTGCTTTTTTGCTGGTTATCTTGGGATGAGTTCTTTTGTGGCTGTGATTCTGCCCAGCCATATATGATATTCTGCCCAGCTATATAATTCATGTATGATTCTGCCTTGCTCATACTGAAATCAGCAAATTCTGAAGGATTATGTGCCATGCATTCATATATACTTATATAGATAAAATTTATTTAAACTTTACCAAACTAGACTAAACTTGCCAATAGAGTTCTAGAAGTAGCGGGAAACACTCCTTCTTAAGCAGACAAAACCATTGCTGGTGGACTGCTTGGTCTCATTGATTTCAGAAATCAGCAGAAGATTCTCCCTTGAGTATCTTTTAAAATGCTATGGCTCCCAGCTCTGTGGCACAAACCAGCATAATTGCAGCTAGTACGGACACAAAATAAAGCCTAATGTTTACATATGGCACCCAGTTTAGCCAATTCTTCTGATGTATATTCACAAATGTAGCAAAATGGCAGGGGAGCTGATGTGCAAAGACATGACTGGGTGTTACTCCCTACTAAAACAATTATCTGCTGGGTAATTGGGATCACTACATTTGTGTTAGTGCTGGAAATAGTTTTAATCAGCTGTTATAATATGGTACCAACTCATGGAGAATTTAAAGAAAAAATTAAATTCCAGGACGTGAAAAATTACTGAATTACAGAGCAATTTTTAGTGTTTTAATTGAACAGTTTTCTCAGAATATGGGGGGAATGATTCATGCAGTTCCCCACCTCCACAAGCAATTTTTGCCAACCCATCTGCCACCCCAAATGTTTCGTCCAAAGCAACCCCATCGGTGGACTTCTGCTCCCTCTGCTGGATCTGCAAAAATAGGTATTAATAGACCCAAATCTGTTTCCTTAGGAGGCAAGAGCACAACTTCATCTGGTTTCACCAGGAAAAAGATTATGCCCTAGCACTGGCCCCAAAACGTTGTTGACATCACTGCTAAGACTGACTTGCAAATAAGTAGCAAATAAACAGCTGTAATACTTTTAAACAAACAAAAACCCCTAAAAACATGGGGGAACGTCAGTTAAAAATAAAAGTGACAGAAGTAAAAGATTATAATTTTTTTTAATGCTCTCTGAAAAGAGGTGTAATCAAAAGGAAATGGCAACACCCATTTAAGGTTTCAGTGTTTCTTTCGAGCTTTACCAGTTGTTTCCTCCTAACACATGAGCATGCTGCAACATGACATGATGGCTCATTGCCACATGTGATGGGAGAAAAAAATATCGTCCTTACAATGGACAATAAAGTCTTGCTTCTGCATTCCAAGTCAGAAACAAATAATACTGAATGGCATTAAAACCTCTGTTCATGTGAGCTTTCCTGTAGTCTTCACTATAGATGCTTTTAGTGTCTGACTACTTAGAAATCACAAGAGTGTTGAACTGTTTAGTGACTCTGATCGTCCCATCAGTAAACTGATCTGGTGATAAAATGTAAAGGACTTGTGCTATTTGCATTTTTACTCAGTTTAGTCACAGATCACAAAATGAATTAGTAAATTGAGCTACAAGGCTTCCAATTTGCAGCAACCAAACCTTCTAAATAATCACCTATGCTTAAATATACAAATCCCTTAAAATGTAATAATTTCTTTGTCAACTAAAACAGTTACAAAAATTCTATCCCCCAAATGCTTCCACATAATGATTGCTTTAAAGAAATCATACAAACAAAAGTGCACAATTTCTCCTTAATATACTCCAGAGAATTAAAAATGTCCAATGAACTGCAATGCTAAAATCACCCATGGTATTCCTTCAGAGCTGTCAAACACTGTTCCTCCAGTTTCATAAAAGAGAATTGAGAGCTGTTGTCTTGTTTGAAAGATCAGAAATCCTGACACGGTACAGGTGCCTGCATCACAAAACCGACCGCCACAAATGCCAGCAATTAGCATCATTACTGGCAGCATCTGAAAAGCAGCCAAATTCATGGAGACTGAACAAATCTCCCACTGCTCAGGTCGATCCTTCCAGGTCAGGGCTAAAGCACATTTGTGGACCTTGCAGAGGAATCTGTAGCGCTCCTGTTATACCATTTATCATGCTTCTGTGGCTAGCCACTTACACAAATGGCTCTGAAAAATTATAACTCCACAAAAATACGGGGACCTGGCACATTAAATATCAGGTCTCTGTTTAACATAAATTATTTTGTTAGATATATCCAGGATAACAATTTAAGCACAACACAGCTATGGTTGTGTCAGAATTAGGTCACTCAGATGCTTAAGTTACGTTCTTATCAACGTGGCCCTGAATTGCCTCTTTCAGTATAATTTCAGTATATACAGTCAAACCTTTTTTTGATAAACACAGATGTAAATCAACACACATTTCAGGCATGTTTCTGTGATGTCTTAGTTGGAATTTGCAATGTGTTAGGACAAATGTTACAGTTTCCCTTGACCTATATTAAAAATTTTAAGTGTTTAAAATATTATTCCTTTCATTCATATGCTAATGGCTATAAAGAGTGCTCCAGTCAACACATTACAAAAGCCTAAACAGATTTCACTATGACTTTACATCTTCTTAGTAAATTAGGTATAACAGTTAGTAAATGGATGTACTGAGGGCATTGTAAAGTTGCCACTCAGCTATGCAATAATAAAGGGACTATGCAGTTCTAAAAAAAAATGACAAATGTGCCATTGGAGTTAAAAGAAAAAAAAAAATCACAGGAACGATGTATTCCATCGGGTATAGAAATACTTTGGCGGTAATCTATTTTCTAAACGTATCACAGAAATATTAAAGATGAGAAAGTGCGTGGTTTCAGTTTGCAACGCTTTGTTTCTGAACGTGTGATTTGTTCATTGTCACTGCTAAAGGGGTGCAGGCACACTCTTGATTCATCACTACACATTCCTTCCAGATGCTAATCTCGTCTCTCCACTCTGATATTTCCCAACAATGGTGGTCATCTAAATACTGTTAATCCTTTTAGCAAGCACTAATAATTATGCATTAGCACAAATAACATTAAAGCTTTTTTCAAATAATTACATATATAATGGATGTGTCTTTAAAAAGTTGTTTACAGCTAATTAACCAATGAATAATTGTTTTCTCTTCCTGAAACAGGAGAAAGCTTATCTTGGAGTCACAGTTAAAAATGCTTTCTTTCTCCCTTTTTAAAAACAGTTTTACAGATGTTGTTAGCAATTAAAACTGTTAAAACACTATTAAACCAAAATTTCTTTATTAAAGGGATTACTCAACCCAGTTGAGTTGTTTTTTAAAGTACTGGATCATTTCAAATAATTTCCAATTTGGATGATCAGTGAATGGTCTGAACATACCAAGACCCTATTCTAAACAGTTCAGATCCTTTACTACCACAACACAGGCTGCTTGTTGCTATATGACTAGTTTAATTGTGGGCTGTAATAAAGGTCATAATTAATATCCCAACACAGACACTAACAAACAATTTTAAATTGCCAGCATAATCAAATGATGCAAACATCTATGAGCTACAAAAGTTCATTGCCGCAACTGACAATTTCTTAATTGTATTCAGTCATTCATGGAAATTTTATTAACATCGAACTGATGTATCCTGCCCTTACTCTGTCACAACACCAGGGATCTAATTTCATTATTTTCCACAAGATTTGCTTGACTACTGCCATGATTCTAATATTGCTTTAGTCCAGATGTTTATGCTATTTAAATTAGGAAGAAAAGGCTTTTGGGTAAACACAATTAAAGAAGGGGTTTTTTTCTTTTTTTTTCTTTTTTTTTTTTCCTTTCCAAATTTAGTTTAACAAACTTCTTTTAATTAATGAATATAGCTGCAAAGTAGATGGGTTTTCCCCCCTCATTTTTTATGCTCATTCCCCACTGTGTGCAACATACATCAAGTGTATGGCTCCAGCTATTTCTAAATATAACAACCTTTTAATTTTTCACTTACATTTGAGTGCTCATTAAAGTGAAAGATAGCAGTGCATGACAACTGCACTTTTCCTCCTCTTACTCTTAAATCAACCCCCAATGTATTTTGAGCATAACAGAAACAGTTTAAACCTTCCTCCCTCCTCTCATGGTGTTACACCCCTGAAGTGGATCTAAGACTGAAGGATAACCCGTATTTCTAACATCTTAAGTGTTTAAAATTCATGTATAGCATCAACTCTCTGTGACAGCAGAGGAATCTGTGCAGCTGGAACACCGGCATCCAAAGGAGAATTTTGCTTCTGCTTTTTGATACCACTTGAATACATTCATTTTCTTCTCCTGTTGGACAACAGTATTTCATTCATATCAAATCTCTTTCCTAGGAAACATGCTATGATGTCTGAAGTAGGATTCCCCTCCTTTTGTCTGTCTCAGAGAAAGCTGATTTCTTATAAAGATATGAATTTTTGCATGAAAGAGCTAATAAACATAAGCACACAATTTTATAACACACAGTACTGTTTTAGTAAGGTCAAAATGTGACCGAATAGTGAGTACACACTTCTACACCAGAGCGTATACACTTGAATATTATTCCTAAGTGCAAAACTTGGTAACGTCAGCATGCACAACACAGTCTTTCAAAAATAAACTGTCTTGAGACAGTATTTTTAAAGGATCCGGACTAGATTTTCAAACCAGCATTTTGTCAACATTTGTAAAAAGACTGAATAATTTGTGTGATTTCAGCCGACTGAAGATTCACACCGCGCTGTGCCAGACAGTCATCAGATGCACTGAAAACTTACTGCTGTAATTAGTTAGCAACTGCTTTTATAATTCACAAGCACAATGATATTTATAAATAACCACAGTATTTGCTGTCCTTACGAAACAGTATATTTATTCTGTGTGCGGAAGAGGTCATTAGCACCTTTTCACATTGCAAATTCCTCTCCTCCCCAAAACTGTGGTTGAAGGATGACACAACTTGATTGATCTACATTATTATTCTTTTTGTATGTCTTACATTTCTCCGAAGAATGCGACTCTCATTCCATCACCCACAAAATTTTAATGTGCAGGAGCACTCGGGAAGCCAGAAGTTAGATTTGGTTGCTGTTGACGCTGTTTTGTTTTGCTAAATTGCAGGAAGATAGTTCTCAGAGGTCTCCAAGCCCTCTGGGAGCCATGCAGCGACGCAGTGTAACACTAAGGGTAGCTTCCCATGCTAATGCTATTCAACACTAATGTTGTGCTTCTGTTTTTCACTATTATTCTTTTGTATGTGACTATGAATAAAATCCAGGCAGCAACTTGTACTTACACATGCAGAGAACATGCTGCAAAACTTTTTTTTAACAAAGTATGTGTTCACATTAAAGAAATATAACACACCTACTGAAAAATTATCAAAACCTTTCATGTGCACAATTCATACGTATTTTCTGTAAAATACTTCAAAACCCTGGTACTATACCTTTAAGTGTTGCTCTAGTTCCATCATGTGCTAATACGGAGATCTATGTTTGGCAATCTTTCCAAGTATACCATGTCAATTTTACAAAAGCTAAAAATATTGTTGAAAAAATATTATCCCAAGAACATACGTAAAATTATAAATATTCAGCACATCAAGCTTTTGATATACTTTAGTGCACATGAACTGAGTAGCTGTCAAAATTACAACAGGCAACTCAAGTAATTATGCAGATTTATGCAAAACATTAACAAGAAGAATTAAATGCACAAATGAGGTGGCTACACTTGAATTGTTAAGATTATGAATAATTACCATGAATCTTTTTGCTCTTAATATAAGTTGTTTTTGATAAACAAAGCCTTAATTATCAGAATACTTTTGAGAATTTTGGTGACCTTCATTAATCTTACAAAACAAGTCTCTTGTGTTCTGCATTGTAAAAGGCACATGCTTAGAATAAGTACACAAACCATGGGAAAAGCATATGTTAATGGCTACTACAAGCCAGTGAACGATACCTCAGGTTTGAAGTAGACCACATTCTGCACACGTAGGTGAAATAATATTGAGTATTTGGAAGTACTCTAGGCTGAATAGTATCTGACAAAGGGTAGGAGAAGGCTGCTATATGAGAAATTATTTCATTTTGCAAAATAACAGGTTATTTTAAGAATAGAAGTGAAATATCAGCCTACTAATTTCTCATCTCTAAGGTACAGTAGGTGCAATAAATCATTTACAAAAGCAATAGAGAACCCAAAACATCCCGCCCCCACCCCGCAACTCATATTAGTCATCTCCTCCAAGGCTCAGCTTTCTCTAGGTGAACGCGGATGCCAGACATCCGCATTTTACGCGCTCGCATCCAGCTGCCAGGCAGAACGCGGAGAGCAATTTTTACTCTGCTTCACTGGTAATTTTGACACTGCCCTCTTCCTTTCAGAGGAACAGCGGGACCTCTTCATGTCCCCTCAGTTAATTTCAGAATTAATTTGCAACGCTGTCATCGACAGTGTAACAATCCACTGATCAACAGTTGCAATTCTTCATAACACTGTCAAACTCCCAGCTGCCACTGTGGCAGCCGGCTTCGCCCAGGCCCAGACACTCTGCCTTGGGACTAGTAGTAAAGAAGAACTTTGGAAGCATTAAGTCTTTAATGCCAGCCACACTATTTCTCCCCTAGAGAGCAAGCTGTCAGATCAATGGTGGTTTTGTCATAAAATCTCTCCTAGGGACTTGAATTTGTTTTGACAAATGTCAAATAGCTTTGATGCATAAAAATTAACTTAAGGAGGTCATAATTAGACAAAATACAAACTTGCATTTTGCTGGTACTTGCATCACTTTATATCATTGCATAACAAGAACAAACCAAACGCCATCCGGACAACTGAAGCCCTGTGCAACAGGAGCCTCTGCTTAGAATTAATACAGCTACAAAATTCTTGGTCTCCATAAGAAAGTGCATGAGCTTGGCTGCACTTCCAGAAAGGCTTCATCCGGCACATCTCTATGTAACACAGCCAAGCCCATAACACACCACCCCATTCCTGACTCTGAACTCCAGTGAGGAAGAAACCCCTCTCTCAGGGAGTCTGCTCCTCCTCTCCATGCCGCCTGGGCACGCTGGCCATCAGAGCCGGACTACAAGGCTACACATGCTCTGCACAGCCTACGCAGGAGGGAGGCACGGGCTCTTCTCCCCTCCATGCCAATACTCACTATTTGGGCAGGCAGCACCAAGCATGAAGGCAATGAGTTTTGAATGTTTCTTCCCATGAGCTCAAAGCTCTCCTCGAGCACGTGCCCAGGCACATGCATGTGGTTCGGCACATTGCTCCCCAGCACTGCTCCCTGCCAGTGCCAGGCAGCGCTGCAGCTCCCTGCTCAGCCCCTGTGAAAAATTCAGTCAGGAACAGGACTGTTTTACTACAAACGCGTTCAGCTACTTTGGTGAACTTCTAACTTGGGTAGTAGCTAGAAGGAGAGATTTTCAGCTAAATAAAGCAAAAGACTCAGAAAGTGACCCATCACAAATTCAGATTTCATAAAGATATCAAGCTAACAGGCACACTGACGGAGGTGCGCTTGCTGTCTGTCCACAGAGCAGACGTAATGCGAGGCGGCAGCATGCGCTTCCCACCCCCATTCCTCTCTTGTCAATGCTCCTCTTCCTTGGAGGGGTCACTTTTATAGCTGTAAGGGTAGATCAGTTTTCAGATCCATCAATCCTTGACTCCTTTTACAAAAACATTAATTAGAGTATCAATTACAAGGACTTTTTTCACCCAACAAAACTGACATTCAGCAAGTGGGTATTGCACCAAGGCCTCCAAATTATTTCACATCAGCCAACAAGGAGCCAACAAACAGTGAACACTTTCCATTCACAAACTGCACTTCTGCATATACAACAAGATCGCGGGTGCATGTTTTGCTGATCTCCCTGTGTTGCAACTCTGGACTCCCAAGAGGTCTTTGCCAGTTTCTAAGAATACAGCTAACTTTTCGCTACTTTTACCAAATAGGGTAAATATTTTAATCAGCATAGTAAGTAATACTGTAACTAATTCCAGCTGAAATGCATAAATAAATAAGCAACGAGACTTCTGCTGTGTATTTTGTTTGCTTTATGAGCTGCTTGTGAGCTTGAAAACTTTAGTAATTCAAAATCATATTAATCAACACTAACCTTCCTCAGCAGAGTAAAATCCTGATGTCCAGTGATGTCAACAGTAAACTCCAGTTGATGTCAGCAGGGTCACAATTTTACCAACCTGCCTATGCCACTGCCTTCAACATATACACTAACAGAATCCCAGCTTGTGAAAGGAAGATGAGAAAGACAGGCAGAGATCAAACCGAGATGAGAATTATAAATAGGGTAGATTTAGTGTACTATAAACACCTTCTGTTTCATAAAAGAAAAAACAGGTATTTCAAAATCCATGCCTTAACATGATCATAGGAATCAAAGAACAACTACTTTTGTGGGATCAAGTTATTTTTCAAGAGCTGCTCAAAGCAAACACACGCTGCCAGCCTCAGACCTTATATGCAAGTTTCCTATATAGCCCCAATTTTTATAGTCATGTAAAAATAAAAATAAAAAAAATCAGAAAAGAGGAGCCTTCCCATGAAAATCCTGACAGAACCTTAATGGTAGCAGCACTACTGGGAGCTGCTATAATAATAATATTCTTACTGCTACTTGTGCCTATTTTCTTTAGATACTCTACTAGCAGCAGTCATTTCCTAGATAATGAGTCTGTTTTGGAGAAGGGCTAATTTAGAAAATCAGAACGGGGTTACCACCAGCAGACATTGTTTTCTTAATAAATGATCATTTTATTTTGAATAAATGTGCAGTTATACCCTGTCAAGATGTTCTTGCTTTACATGAAATTTCCCAGTATTCAAAAGGTTACAGTGTAACATTTCTCTTTAAACAGACAGTGTTGACACAATTTTTACTAGTTCCTAACATAAAAGCATGAGAAGTTATCAAGTTTACTAAGGAGACAACATTTATTTAGACACAAGAAATTGCTAAGTAGCTACTGCACCTTTTTTCCCACTGGAGTTTGTATACGCGACCACAAAATACCAAGCAGCATTTTAAGGGAACAAAAAAATCACGTAGGGCATGACCATAAATGAACTATCAATTTGCTAATCTAAAGTTGACTTGTTGAGTTTTTTAACCAACACCAGAATAGAATTTGCAGCCTGATTTATACTGGATTAATCAGGTTGGACTAGAGCAAGCTTGCATGAGTGACTATACACTATATGAAACCTGACTCAAGCTGTTGAGCCAGATATTGATGGAAAAGGCTTGTATTACATAAGTCAAATTCACAGCACTCTTGTGCTGGAATACAGACCATTCTCTGCTATGGAAGGTTCCTGAAATAATGCAAATGTAAGGCAAGGAACAGCCACCACCAGGAGATGAAAGGAAGAAGCCATTTCCAAAGATTTGTTGGGACAGCTTCCTCAGAGGTATCAGCAATACGATCTGCACGCTGATTTCAAACCAGCAAGTTTGGCATAAGCTAGAGTGATCCAGAACTGCAGTAACAGCTGCGATGCTGATCAAGCTCCATAACAAGCTATGCAAATCATCTGCTGTTGGCACCTGGCTCTATCATTAAGAACAAAAACACACAGCAAACAAGAAAAAAGAAATAATGACAGATTCTCACTGGGGAAAAAAAAAAGCAACCATTTGACTCATTCTCATCTCTTATGATTTCTAGACAACTTAATCTCCCTCAAACTCAGCCTTTTCTTGAACAATGGGCTTTTATCCCAGAAAGCTAGTAGAGTCTGCTTTAGATAGACCATGTCTACTTCAGAGCTAATGGGTAAGTGAATTCAAAACCTGACATGCCACCACACTTTTTATCAGTGTTGTCTTGAGCTCAGCCATTTTACCATTCAATAGATCACAACAGCAACAGCATTAGCTAGCAAAGAGCTTTTGTCTCAGGGCAGGCATACCATAATCCAGACAGGTCTTTAAAACACAAATCCAACACATTTAGCCTTATCTAGAAGCTAGTCAGAGACCAGTCCCAGGCCAGTGCACAGAAACCTAGTCAGACACTCACACCATGAGATTCAACCTGAAAATTAGCCTTTTTCTCTACCTTAAGTTACTAAGTGACTTTTGAGAGTAGCTACAGGTATGTGATCTCAGGATCAAGCTGAAAAAAACAGAGCCTGCAATCCTAAATTCAATATGAAGGTCAGGGTGAACTGAACAAAGGGGGCACTTGTGCAACTGCATTGTCAATCCATTCAGGAGGCCCCTTTTACCAGACTCACTTCTGAGCATGGAATAGAAACACGAGTGACAGAAGGAGAGATAGCGGTGAAATTCCCACAAGCCTTCAGAATTGCACATCTTTCCTCTCTTTTCACTTATCACTCGCAACAGCAGTGTCATTACACCAGTTGGCAACAGGAACCCGTAGGAAGCATGCTTTTCCAGTGTGATTTCACAGATACCCAGTTCTGCAGAGACCTAAGTGTATGAGATGTGAGATGTTTTCATGCATGTTGATGGAAAGCAAAATATAAAACATAGATAATCAATTGTTTTCTGCAAATTCTATAGTCTTCAGAGGCTTCGTCTGGTGAAACGATCTCTAATTTACTACCCTAAATAACCATATTCATATTCTGCAGCTGTCAGTTGCGCATTAAAGGTTCTTCAAAACACCCCAAGAAGTCTGCCAGATATTGGAAGATGGAAAAAAGTGTCTCTCATCATCCAGCTTTTCCAAAAATTCAGATGTATTAAGCTCAGAGAAAACCAAAATGTCAAGAGCAACTTAGCTTTCAAGTTCCCTTTAAAGCCCTTCATCAAATCCTAAAGCCACTAACAAGTGGACTAAATGCTCTCCTTTCCTTTGGCAGATGTATAACTGAGGTTTGTTCTTAAAATAAGGTAAAAATAAACAAACATTATTAGAGGGAATTCATTCCTGGAGAGCTTTTACAGCTGAACATTTATCAGTGTATGGAAGATGTTACATAAAGTGCTTTTTAATCAAAATCCTCTTGATCACCAGCCACAACTTTCCAACCCTCTGAGCACTTCTCTCCGGATCTCTGTGGTTACACTTTCAACTTCAGCCTTTTTGAGCATTAGTCTTATGGTCTTGGCGCAAGTTAGAAGAACAGTGATAGGGACTTCATATAGATTCATGCCAGGCTCTGCTGCAACTCCAGATATAAAAATACATGAGATGAACTGACAAATTGATGCACTTTGGGTCAAAATGGAACAAATTCACTGCTGTAAAAACATTTACAGAAAAAAATACTCCACACAGCTCTAGTTTGAAAATATTAACAGTTCTGCATAATAGTCTAAGGACTTGTACACGCTTATTTTTCCTTGACTGTTAATGGGTGCACACATGTGCACGTCACAGACCTTCCCACTGTTACTGACAATAATACATAAACTAATTGCTGTTTGCTAATGCCTTTTACTTATTTAATCTAGTCATACATTTTGTTTTAGGGTAATACAAACATCCTACTTCTGACATTAAAAAGAGATTAAAATATAAAGTGTTGGTTTTCCAAACCAGTGACAACAATGACTTAAATATCTAATCCCATTAATTACTAACAATGATCACGGTTTAGTACTGCTACTGCACTGAAGTGTCAAACAAACGAATATGAGGGTTGTCTATCCTATACATATGCATTCACACAATGTACGCTTCTGTTTCTAGATGAAGGGGAACTCTGTGAAAAGGTCTGAAAATGTCCTTTAAAGACTTTCATGCTGGTTTTGGTCCTGGGTGCATCTCTCTATACCAAAAGCTGTGCATATACAGAAACTGCACGTTGCTTAACATTCAGAAATTTTTAAGAGCAGAAGCAGCATCCGCTTCTGTCTATGGCATCTGTATGTCATGAGCCACAAAACCTCACTCTTTTGCACCTATAGCCTTTATTTGAGGCAGAGCATTCATTTTAGAAAGCTGTTTCTTAATTCATTCCAGTGAATGAAAATAATTCATTCAAATAATTCCTAAAACCGTTTACCAGTGAATGAAAATAATTCATTCACTGGTAAACGGTTTTAGGAATTCTCTTAAAAACTTGCTATTTATTTCTGGCTTGAGTTTATCTAGTTTCAGCTTCCATTCCTTTGACTCTTGTTACACCTTTGTCTCCTATATGGCATCTGTCATGCCAGTATAGATTCACCATGTTAATTAAAGGACTAAAATTCAACATAATGATTCTGTATCAGAATGCCATCAGAGCTGTATCAAAATGTTATCACATGCAGATAATGCTGCAGCACATTGAGGTTCCTTGGGCTCAGCAAGAGTTTTCAAGAAAGAAAAAAAAAAATTCTGCAGAATCAGAATTTTGATCAGAAACAAAAAGATTCCCATATCCTGGGACTCACCCCCGTTTTAGTGTATTCTGTACAAAATGAATATCCAGTACAGATTTTTTTTTATATGAAAGATAAAACAAAGAGAGCTGCTCTAAAACTTGCAACCTACGCTCTGTACATGGTTGTGTCCCATTTGGTTTGCAGAACTACTCAATATGTAGGAAAATATGCAATTAAGAGCTTTAAAAATATTATTTGTCAGAAAACACGTCTATTAAATCCATTGTGCTAAGCAGAGGGCTTTTTCTCATAAGCATTTGATGAAAGAGGAGAGACAGACAAAGAGACAGAGCTTTATTCTTGTTTGGTAAAATTGGCACACACAGGTCACCCTTTCCAGACTAAAAAACAGCAGGTGGGCTCAGTATTTTCAGGGTATCCTCCATGCAAAAGGAATTAGTGAATGCCCTAGATTGGGGAGCGCACTTTCAATCTTTCTATAAGAACAAGTTTGAGGACTCAAAACTCTACAGCATCTTTTGTAGCATCAGTCTCTATTGGAAGCTCACACCTTTTTGACAGGCAGAAAGGGGAGTGTGAAATGGTGTCTAATTCAGAAGAATCACACTGCACTAGTGGGTTGTTAGCCACACCATGGAAAAGATGTAGAAAAGCGCTTGTAGTTATTCATCTACAAAGATCCAACAGCTTTTGCTTAAGAGAGAACTGTTTTTCCACCAGCAGTGGCTCTCTCCCACACTTCTGGATCCATGGATCCACACCATTTAAGGATACAATTCCCAGAACCATAAATACTCCATATGAAGAAACTGCTGGAAGTTTAAATATCTGAAAGTCCTAAGTGCCTGAGAGATAACGCATACTAGCCAATATAGAAATAGGACAGAACCTTGAAACACATCATTTTACTTTATTTTTTTTGAAGCATAGAATGTAAATGTAAAGAAATCACAGTGACACTGAAATAGGTGTACAATTCCTCAGTCCTACAGTCTTTTTGTTTTCAAATTTAACAGTTAATTTTTTACATCAGTCATTTGAGCAGATGATAAGTGGGAAGGGATTTTAGTCATAAAAACTATCATTTGTAAAGGCCTCATTTAAATATGCCTTAATTAGCATTTTCATAACTGAGTTATCAGGTTTCCATTAAACTCTGAAATTCTCACTTCTGTTCCCACTGGACAGATGTCCACATTGCAAAAATAAAAACTGTACAAAATCTTACAACACTATAGTTGGCAGTAGCTGGAAAACAGGCTGAGAAGAGAGAATGAATGGAAAGAGCCAATCTTTTACCACCATTTTCTGCATTGAATCCAACCATTAAGACGGTGTGAGAAAGTTTGTACTATTGGTAAATATATTTTCTTGAGCTAGCAAAAGATAGGACTCCTGTCCTTTTTTCAAGTCAATCTGATATCCTCGATTTGCACTATGTTAAAGAAAAGGAAACAAACAGAAACTCTAAAAAGTTACAGAATTTCTTCAATTCTTTTTTTGCCTCCAGATTATATCACATTTAAGAAATGAAGATGACATTCCTGGGCAGTCTTGGCATGATACAGATCTGGCACACCTTATGGAACTGCTCTTTCCCAAGACAGAAAAATACTGAACTTCCTTCACGGGAACTAAAATGTTCAGAAAAAAATTTCAAAAACATAAAATCCAAACCCCTTCTGGTCCGAAATTCAAAAGGAATAATCTACAGTCAAGCTAAAAGCAAAAGCCTAAATACATATAACAATACTTAACAACTATGTAAACAATCTTTTTTTCTTTAGAGCTACAGTGCAGAGAATAATCAGCTATAATCATTGCTTTTGAAAATGCAAGATTTATACTGCACAAAATACTTTAAAAAAAATATACAAGAAGCCCTCAAAATACATTTTCTCCACTCACCAAAGAAAAAATATCAAGCTAAGTCAGGACATTGCAGTATTATTTGCAGCAATCATGGTAAGTCAATTTTGGCTTAAACCATGATTGTTATAAACACTCACAAAACATATTATTTACCAGATGGCAATCTTACTCAAGCAAATACATCAAACTTATGTTTCATTATTATCAAATAAGGATGAACTTGCCACTGGGATAACCTCCAGTAGTTAAACAAACACTCCTCTGTAAAATGCACACTATGGTTTCTATTCTTTGAGAAGCATGCAGTGTAATGCACTTCACTGATACCTTTTACTCCAGTGCCAAAACTTTTTTAACATAAATACCTTGGCTTCCTTATAAAGTTGAATACTTCACAAATGGAGGAAAGAGCAGCAGAAAATGGCAGATGTTGTTTTGTAAGCGTACTTCAGGTCAAATTTGACTCTCAGCTATAATGTTGTGACCTGACTGAAGTAAGCAGCAGGGCTGCAGAGGTTTTAATGAAAATGCAATGTTGCCTTCAGCCATGACACAGTATAGAAGAGGTAAGTGCTAAGACACTATGGACTGCATTAATTATGTACATTGAGGCATATACAGACATATTTATGGGTTGGCTCCAGCGTAGTAACTGTGCCCGACTGTGAAAAGGCTTGGCTGCTAATGCTGACTTTGCCATTGATTTGCTCTGTGACCTGAGGCAATTCACTAAAGCCAAAATCATCAACCTTAGGCATCTTATTCATATTTAAACCCTTAAACAGTGACCTGATTTCCAAGGTGTTGAACATACACCACCCCCACTGAAGTTACAGGTAACTACATACGTATTAATACAGGAATCTAAATTTAGGTTTCTTTTTGAAAGAGTCAGCTGTGACCACTCTTGTCTGAAACAACAATGTTCACCAATTAATCCAATTTACTAGTGCTTCAGAAGAGAAAAACTCATGTCAAGAAATGCAGAGAGATACCAAAACAGGCAAAGGGTCTGCACTTCTTGTTACAGAACATATACATGTGTGCATACGCACACAGCTATATAAATACGTATATATGTATATACATCTGTATCTATATATGAAGACAGGCTTAAAGAAACTATTTTTTCTTTTAAAAAAGTAGATTCTTTATTGGTTAAAAAATAATTAAGAAAAAGAAAACAAACTAAAGTAGATGATTAAATGCTTGTTATACTATAGAAAACATTAAATGCCACGAGCAAAGCATATTCCTGTAGCAGACATTTCACATGCTGTGCTGATAACTACAACATTTCATGCCTGACCATTGTCAGTATTGATATAGCATGCTGCAAAGCTTTATCATTAGGTGTAGGAAAACCTGAGAAAACTGAAGAAGTCAAACATGCATTAGTGTATTGCAGTGAGCTACTTAGCTTGGAATTAGGTCTGTGCTGAAATCCAAGCACTGGACTACATTTGACTCAAAAAAGTCAATACTAGAACTCCCACTGACTTCACTGGTAACAAAAAAAAGTAAATAAAAGAAATCATCCTGGTGTTTCCGCCAAACTATGAGTAAGAGTGATTCTACAGAGGCAACAATGTATGAAATAGGTTTTCTTCTGTTTTTCAAGTACTAAACTCTACAGAGGAAACAATGTCCACTCTCTTGGTTTTTATAAAGCACCTACCATTTATAATGCAGCAGTAAGTTACTGTTAGACTGCAGTTAGTTTCTGCAAAAAAATACCTATTTTGAGGAAATTATGAGAAATAGGATGTAACATTCAGCAGAACATTTAGGACAGAGAAAAGTGCAGTGAAAATCCTATTGGGAGTTACAAGGAGGATAGAGCAATGCTGTAGCTTGCCTTGTTTTTCCCCTGAATTTCTTCCAAGACTCTTTTGGTATCTGATTAATAACAGGTATGAAGGCAAAAACAGGAGGCAGTGATTTAACTCGCTTCTCAGCTGGATGAAATTCTTTCAGCAAATTATTACCTCTGGGCTCCATGTTGCCTCTTTTTTGCAGCATGACATGGAAATAAGGAATGTCTTCTCCGGGAGCTATAGCTTACGTGCTGGGAAGCAGAGATGTCTTAATAAGGAGGTGGACATGAGTTTCCATACAAGTTCTAGGGATAAACCAGCTTAGGGGAACAAGCCATGCTTCCTCCACAGCTTGTCAATAAACCTCTCGCTTTCCTTTGGGCCCCTGTCTTTCTCCTATGAGCACTACCATGTATACGCAAACCAGGCTATAGATGAAATGTATATTTTAAGATCAATTAATTCTTATCGTCTATTATGTGTTTTAAAAGGGCATTTTACCATAGTCCCATACTTAATACAGAAATATCATCAAGTAATGAAGACTCCAGTTCAGGGATTCCATGCTTTTAATAACATTTATCAAGCAACTATCCAGACACCTTGGCTTCCATTTTAAGATGTACCAGTGCCTCTTGAGAGAGCAGGCAATCATGGAGTTATAAAGACACCCTAAGGACATTGTCTAAAATAGTCATTACATATAATTTTTAATCCGAGTATTCACAGTTGTAAGTTTAATAGACATTAAAGAAAAAATAAAAATGAAATATTTTTACTCCTACAGAGAATTAAAATGTGAACTCCTCTTTTCTTCTTATTTCCATTTCCGCCTCCTCTTCAGACTCAGTCCTGAAGACAGTACTAGAGTCCTAGTCAGGTGTGAAAATTAACTCCAGATCAGTTTTTCCAGCAGACCTCTGGGAACATACCACCAGTTTCCATCTGCTTTCCATAGTGTTTCCAAATAACAACAGAAGTACTTATGGCAAAAAAAATTATTGAATCTTTCCAAGGAAGGACAACATGATAGTCTGATGTCTGCTCTGCCATACAGTTGGTAGTCTCCTGAAGCAAGTGGGATTGTGCAATGGGACTTCACATACACTAAGCAGTGGGACTATGTATATACTAAGCAGGTGGGACTATATATATCTATTTCTGGTTGAAAAGAAAAAGAGTGAGGCCATCATCTTAGTTCAGTCTCTCTAATGTTATCGTGTTACCTTTAAGCTCTTTCCATGGCCTAGATGTACTACTGAACGGACTGTATCTTTAAAACCTAAATATTCATTTGAGCACTGAAACTGTCATCACATCACCATTCAAACTCCATTGTGAAATGAACTCACAACTTTGATTTCTGTATGTTATGCTCATCTTTGATTAAGAGTTGCTCATGCTGAAGATATGCTCATCAAGAAAAATTAGCTAAAGTGACTTGCATTATTTATCAGCGCTAATTCGGATGTACATTAATCATATGCTGTAAGTGGCACCACTACAGAGAAAACAAAATTAAAAATAAGACTTTCCTTCTCAAAAGGAAAAAAGTTTACCTTGTGTTGTCACCTATGTATGATATTTACCTTCTGCAACTAACTGGTTTGTATCAACTTCTATCCATATAATAAGACTGATTTCAATAGAGCTATAGCTACTTCGTGTGTATATGTCAAACGAGTATCACACCTTAAGTTTCGGGCCAGCTTTCGCTATCTTCAATGACACAGAAACCAGTTCTAACACTAACAACCTTGTGGCCCCTGTTAAATTTCGAAGGGCTTTATTTTCCTTTAATTTGATGAATTACCATAGAGAGATATATTCACATCACCTACCTTAGCAGGAGTAGGTCTCCTATGTAATCAATAAAAATAAGTAGGATCCCAGTTGGGCACTCTAAAGACTCCTGTGGATGCTCTATTGACTTTTATAAACAGCTCAGATCATGATTTTATGTACTTAGGTTAGTTGCCTAAAATGAGATAGTGTGAACAAGCCATATTGTGCAGGAATCTTCTCCAGTGATTTCCAAACTCTCCAAAAATGCACATTTCTTTTAAGATTTAAAAAAGCAACTTTGTTACCGCAACATAATAAATAATTAATGGTCATGGAAAGTCTCTCAGTAGCAGCATTTACATATTTCACACAAGATGCAGCACCAGCAATAGAAATATCACATACAAATGGCCCTTTGCCATTTTGTAGCTGAAGCTTAGTAGGAAACAGTGCAAAAAAAGTTAAAATAAAAGACAAGATTGACAAGTTAGAGTCAAAACAATCTTATTCCGACAAATATAGGAGTGCATTTTTATTTTTTATTTTTAACTTTTGAACTGATGTGATAGTCAAGGTCATATGGGGCAATGTGGACAAACTCTCACTGATATTCCTACAAGCTAACAGCATGTAAACAGTAAAGATTTAGAAGATCATGATTAAAGACGACTAGTAAAAAAACCAACCAACCAAAAAAAACCCCAAACTGGATTTTTATCTTCAAGAAAATTTTACACAGTGGGACAGTAACATTAACTGCTCAAAATTTAGTAGCATGAAAATCAAAAATATATATTCTAATGCCAGAATGCAGGTGGCAGCTTAATCAACCATATGCGTATTAACAGATTTCACTGTCAAGATTATGAACATTTAAAGGCATTTGCAACTCCTAACATCCACTGCTTCATGGAACATTTCAAGATAAAGAGTTGGACTGCCATCACCATGTAGTACAGATTGGCTGGTCTCACAGTAGAATGGAGCCTGCCTTTAAGTACTCTGTCCTAGAATAAATAATTCTTTCAGTGCCATGGCTAATGCTTAAAAAATCTTGCTTCTCCATTGAAGCAGGGCTCATGTTTTGGAGTGGTTATGTATCCTTTTCTGGAGATGAATTCTCCCTTTTTTTAACTGCTGTTTTCTTGCTTCACACAGGGATTTGGCTGGCTGATTTTCTATGGCTGAAAACATGCAAGCTCAAACAGACAGTGATTGCTCACCATGTATGCACGTCAAAAATGGCAATACCACCACGACCACAGTGAACAGTTTGGATATACTTCTTGATCTACACATGAAATATCAATCACCTATCTCATTATATATTTTCACCATATGTCATCGTAGTTTGTCATCATGTATCACCATATACAATACATAATCATACATTTCACAAGTATGACATATAAAAATGACATAATCTCTTTCACCAGATTCAACTATAGTCATTTCAGGAAAATAAAAATACTAAGTTTGTCCTGTAGCAGAGATAAGTCACATATAAAGAATAAACTCTACCAGAACTTGTTTGATGGAGCAAAAGTTAAAATTTTCCCGGATTTTTACATACGCTTACTGGTCTCTATCTAGGTGCTTTATACTTTAGGTCACGTCAGTTTGGAAAGAAACCAATAGCCTCAGAGATTTGCATTTAGAAGAGGCAAAAACTGTTCTAGATGCCAAAACTGCAGACAAGGAAGAAAGAACAATCCTCTTTCTCGGCACCAATACAAGCTTCTGATTTGAGCAGGTGTTTAGTAGTAGCACATCCTCACCCTAAAACAAGGGGGAAGGCAGATGAATCCTGTGAATTAAAAAGTAAAACTATGTGGCATCTTTTATAGCAGACAGGAAATTCTTAAGGGGAAAGAAATATTATCAGGTAGCACTGCTCAGGAGAAATGTAGTGACCTCTCTGCCTAAATACATTTCAGGTCATGCCAGCTTCTTGCTTCTGTCATACTTTCTATCTTTCCACACCATCTGCTAGGTAGCAAGTAGTGTCTTCACTCTAACTTCCCAAGGTTTCTCTTTCTGTCAGAAAAAAAAGGCAAGTTCTACCTTGAGAGCAGCATTGAAACAACACATGGCAGCTGGAGCTGCAGCCAAGAAGCTGGCACATGGCTTTAAATCCTACTCACTCCAGTCACGCCATATAATCTCCGAATACAATTAATCTGTTCGCAAACTTCACTGCAATAAAAGATGCACCTTCCTCTCCAATGTGCCTTGCATGGGCTAAGATCACAGTGCAGACATGAAAAAGAAAGGTGCTATGCATCTTCTAATGCACAACACTCCTTCTCCCAGGGAAGAAAAACAAAAGCTACCCATGGATGCTGCTAATTGCCAGTGACTCTCCCAGCCACAGCCAACTCGCTGCCTTTTCTACATGTGTTCTGGAAAATCACAGTAATTGTCTTCTGAACAGGCACTGTATCTTTCAAACAGCTTAGCCTGTAAAGCCACCACAATCTGTCACAAATTCAAGATGAAACTTCCTAACAACAAAATTCTTTGTCTCCAGCTTTTGCCAACATGAATAAATGGCATTACTTAATTTATCAGGTATTCTTATAAATGGCCTGTTGTTACCAATCTGTGCAGAAGCTCATGTGGTCTTGAGCTTAAGTAATGAGATTTGAGTGAAAGTATGTCTTTACTAAAATAAACTTAATAATCCTAAAATAATTAGAGGTTCCTTCATGCTTTTGATGAAGAATATTCTTCTCACCAAAAAATGGGCAAGTGTTTCAGCAAGATGACTATTTCCAAAGACAGCAGCTATTTTGTTCCATGATTTTGGTTTGGTTTATATCAGCAAACAATTACTATTTAGTAAAATAAACAACTGAAGACAAAAGTAAAATATTTCACATTAATGGTAGAAAAGGGGCATTTCTGCAAGGTTTCTACATTGTTGGAAAGAAGAAAGAAGTAAAAAAGAATACTCTCACCAACATCCTGAAAAGGCTGACACTATCTTACATTTAGAGAATTAAGTATTTATAATTTTTTGCAATATTAAGTTGTTTTTTTTTTCCTCCACCATTCAAACATCAATACCACACTATTCAGACAAACACTGGCACTAAAGTAGAAACACCACTTTGGCTTCCTGAATTTTTTTGTTAATATTTCTTGGTGTAGATATATAGGATTAGGCTAGCTCAGCAAATGAAGACTTACAGTCTAGGAGTCTGAGGTTTCAAAATTTCTACAAGAATGTGCAAAGACAATGTTTTTAATATATGAGAAAGTTAAATAAAATATATCACCATTCTCTACTGCTATCTCAACCATAATTGCACTGAAATTCTTCTTATCACTTCAATAACTAACAGTATCTTATCATGTAAATGCTTCTACATGACAATTAAGATCTCTGTTTGCCTTCAAGTAAATTTAAAGAGTTGTCTTTAATAAAACAGAATAAAGCTAAGAGATGTCAAGTATCATCTCTTAACTACCAAGCACCCCCATGCTTACACAAAATTATACAGGATTATCTTGCCTGGCAGTTTTAAAGCTACAATCTGGACTTTGTCAACTCTTTGGCACTAAAATTAAAATGAAAACCAAGAAGATTACAGCTGGCAGTGTCATTTTAATAGCAAGTTTGCAGAATAGCATTCCAGAGAGTTCAGCTTCACCTGATATAAACCCCTGGATCAGAAAGTCTGCTAACTCAGTGCCTGAGGACTGCCAAGGACTGGGAGGCCACCTACTGCAAAGAACGACAGCATTTCAACACCCTGTTTGGCTCCTGAAAATGAGTGCCAACTGCAGCAGGCATCAGAATAACGGGCAAGTTCTCTCCTGTTGCCAGAGCTCGCTTGGGAATGGGGTGGGATGGAAAGCCTGTGACCTGACTGTGCTGTTCGGAAACCTCTGCCTTACCTGCTGCCTTGTTACTGCTGTGAGAAGTGCCTGAACTGGCTTTTCTTCTTGAGCAAATTTGAACAGATTCACCTCAGCATGCTGTAAGCATAGGAAAACCCATTTTTCTGCTCAGGGCAGAAAGCACCACAAACTAGATGGGAGACATATCTAGGAGGCAAAGGTAGAGCGCAGAAGGGATGACTGCTGCATCTTCTGGTGGCATGCAGCACAGACCATTCTCCTAAATTGCATCAGAAAGCTCTGGCAAAACTTCTACTCCCTTGAATTCTTCTTTGAATTCTGCCTCTATTTTGGAGTTGTGCTTTGAAAGTAAAATTCAGCACTGACAGCACATTGCTGGCTGATTTATAGAACAGTTGGTATAACTTCCCAAACAGGGTTACAGTGCTTTAGATTTAGGGCCAAATTTTGTTCTTATAAAACTATTCATCATTTCCCCAAACACTCTCAGAAAGGAACTCCAGCAGTGTCCAAAAGCAGAACGATGGCAGCAGCTTCCAGGCTCGCCTAGTAATAGGTTTCACAAAGTAGAAGGTTGGGGAAGAAACATAACTTTATATACATTCCCCTACCCACAGCTCTGAATTGAAACTCTCTCCCCGAATCAAGGCTTTCTATAATATATCCCCAATCTTTAACACACGTAGGCAGTGGCAAAAGAAATAACAAACAATATACATAGTGATAGAAGAAGAAAAAAAAGAACACAGTGTAACTGGGACAGAAGGAAATAGTCCTCCCAGCCTAGTGCTTGCCCTTAGAATGAACATAAAGAAGGACTTCTTATTTGAATCCATGCTGGATGAAGAAAATTAAAGAATTTTTTAAAAGGCAAGCCTAGACAAGCTTATAAAATGCTCTCTTAGAATGAGTTACGTGAGCAATAGATCTAAGAAGTCTGAATTTCCATATTTCAAAAACTATATATTTTCATCGCTATCCCCAATAAGTGCAAGAGAAACAGTTACCAAAGGAAAAGAAAAAAAAAAAAAAAAGCAAAGGATAATGCATAATTCAGAGTCAGAAGTATTAGCCCTTGCCAACTGGACAGCTACAGGAATCTCTCTAGTGGTTTATTCAGAATTTCCTCAAGTGAAAGAAGACGGTTTGTTAAAAATGACACCTTAGGGATGCATATATAATCCCCCTCTGACTTCCATGTCATGTTTCCTCAGTTTACTTCAAGTCAAAATACATTTTTTTCCCTTGCTCCTAGCCCTGCTAATGAAAATCAAGCTGTCTTTTTTTCTGCTATCAACAATAGTCAGATAACAAAATACAGGTTCTGAACTTGGCATGTTTATTGTTGGTGATGATGTATAAGCCGATAGCAGACAGCTTCATTTTCTTTAAGCTGGGCTGACCCTGCAGAGAGAGAACCGGAGAAAAAAAACTTTTAGTTTTGACTAGTAGTAAAACAGTTGAGCAAACATGACATGACATGGATGTCAGAGTGCATAATACAACTGCATGAACTACAGTAATATCAAGAGAATATACAGAAATGTTAAAATTTATGTAACTAACCCTTGGAATATGGCTTATGATCTTTCATGTTTTAATTACAGATGTTAATATGCTGATCGGAGACAAATAAAATCTGAAAGAAAACCAGGAAAGATGCCTACACCAAAAACACTGTTTGTTTTTTTCTCTTCTATGTCACTTCCGAAGTATACTTTTAAAGCTTTACAGCACATGGCACAAACTACATGACAATCAGAATAAAATAGCATGCAACTGATGTAGTTTGCATGTACCAGGATACGTAGAATTGTATCAGAGTTATTGTAGGTGACCCATAAAACGGCAGCACACCCGTAACATTTTTAGAACCTTACTGAAACAACTGTGCAATTACAGAACTTTCAACAGCAAGCAGGGTTTAAAGTTATCATGTAACAGCATGAAATTACACAGAAATTACAGTTTAGCATTGTTGCTAATTTGCAACCGATCAGGAGGCCTGTACCATGCCCTCCAGTGGGAAAAACTGGTGCCATGGCTAATTATAAAACAAAAAATTGGCAGTGCCCTGAGGTATCACTCCACTGTCGCTTCGCTTCCTAACTCAGAGCAGCCAGGACCAGCAATCCATCACCTTTGCATATATACTGAGATCCACAGAGAAATCTCAGCTACCACCAAGTAGACAGCAGGTCCGTGCTTATTTGGGCTGCAGCAGTTTTGCTCTCTTCGGCTAAAAGGGCAAAATTCAAACTCCCTACCCATGCTCAAAGAAGTCTGAGAGTGTGGGGAAGGGACTGAAGGAAAACAATAAGAAACATCTTCCCTCTCATATTCATGTGACTGCAAAAAATAAAGATCAAAGTAGAAATACAAATGTCCAGTTCCAACAAGTCAACCTAGCAAAGGATCATGTATTAGAGACTTACATCTATATTGATTTGAAAGTATTGCCTCTAATGAATACTACCACTCTACATTTTATTTCTGCCTTTCATTAATACTTCCTCTGATAAGAACTGGATAATAAGGTGCCATAATCTTTAGGAAGAATTTACTTTGACTACAGTCATATCAGCTAGGATCCATATTTTCACAAAAAGAAGATACTCCACCAAGACATTTCAAGAAAATAAGCCGTTACAGTTTAGAAAGAATATTAAACTGCTCTGTGTGTACATTGGAATAAGGAGAGGAGCTTATTAGAAAAGATGGATGCACATTGTTGTGAATCTATGCATATGTAAGTCTTCTAGGAAGACAAGGTTTGTAGGGTGAGGCAATATCTTTTTTTAGACATACAAAATGCTAGTTAATTTTATGTAGGATAAGAATATGATTTTTTTTATTTGACAAAATCAATTTCCTTTTCTCTTAAATTTTAGAATTCCTTGTACAAAACAAAAAATTCCCCTAAAAAGTCTGAAATGTTTCAGTTCTTTAGAGTATATCCATTCACAAAACATCCACCAAAATCAATAGCAATTTGTGTTATGGATGCACTCCAGCACAAGATTTTAAATAGACACTGCCTTGTACACACTGACTACACCGAATGTGCACCAGCATTGGGAAAAGAAATACTTATCTGCGAAGGAATATTACAACTCAGCTACTTTACTCTTCTAAATATAGAGTGCCAAAGATCTGGTGGGGTTATTCATCGATGTTATCCATTTAATTTTAAAATAACTGATACTTATTTTGATTATTTTTATGATAGTCTTGGACTTCCTCCAAGTGCAACATGGCTTTTTTTTTTAGTAGAAAGATTTGCAGGGAATTATAAGACACTCTTAAATGAGGGGCAAAGAGAGGCCCTGTACTTATAATAAATGGGGGGGGAACCTCTTAAAACCAGTTTGTTTGTGGGCAACTTGCATATATGATGAATTAAGGCAGGAATAATAAAAGAAACATGCATTGTATGCTACAGTTCTTATAAGTCATGATGAATTGTCTCTTGCTTTCTACGACTGCCAAAAAAATTTTATTTTTGACTTTGTTCACAGTCAGAACTGAGAGCACATGACTCACCCATATAAGAAGGCAACCATTAAAATTTTATTGGTGATGTTTTCTCAAACAATAAAATCATTCTGGGGGCTCAGACCCTCCACTTTCAGCATATGCTGCCTTCTATTGTTTTCTTCTATCCATTGAGGAAAAAAAAATAATGCTGCCATTTCTTGCTCAAAAGTTCCTTGTTCTTCAGGTCTCCTTTCTCCTGACCCAAGCCACCCCTGCTGTGGAAGTTCTCAGCAGGATGTGCTGATGCCATCTGACAAGCTTCAGGCTTATCAACAAGACTCAGTGACCTTGACTAGTGAGGACAGAGTTTCAGTGCCTTTCCCATCGAGTGCCCCCAAATGCCTCAGAAAGGAGTCTCTTCTTGTCTGCCCCTTCCCTAGCACTCCACAAGGACCCCTTTTAGACTACTGACATGGCTTGCTCTGAGCCCAGACAGACGTTCACTTGGTCAAGACGGGCTGAGTCAACCCTTGGGTTGTTAAATTCAAAGCAAACTGATACCTGTACATGTTGGAATATGCATTAGAGAAACTGGGATTTCAGTACTAGGTCAGAATAAGTCATTATCAGCCCCGAAAGGCTCATTAGCAACTGTCGTGAGGACAGATTTTTCCTGGATTATTCTCGTTCATTTTTCCATCTTTAACACAAGATTCTCTACTAGGAAAAGTGAGCAGAGCTTTTTGACTCTCTACATTAGCTTGACTGAAGGTAAACTTGTAAACGTACCTCAAACTTAAAGCAGTCAAAGAGATATTGATTGTATTACCTGAATTTTTTTTTTTCTTCCCAAACTGAGCACCAGGAATACTCAGCAACAGTGTTCAATGGGAATAACATCCATACTATGCTTTGAATATCAAATTAAACTATTTTGCATGTTGCGCTATTTAAAAAACATCAATCAAAATTTTCTTCACTCTCTTTAATTCTCTCCCCAAAAAGAAGAAAAGTTTCTACATTGCTTGCTTTTCTATTAAAGTTTGGCTAAGCATTTAACACAGGAATTCAGCCTCTAGGATAAAAGTTGTAACAAGTTCTGCAAGAGAAAACCGGGAGTTATAATGTAAGCACTTTGTAAAACAAACTGTAAACTTTCTAAACATGTGATATAAACATTGTACACATGTGATGACACATGCAACACACTCATGCAAAAAAATACCTTTGCAGTTCTGGAACAGTGTGCACTGGAGGAAGCTTGACTATGATCTATCTTACTTTTAAAAAACCACATTTTCTTGTATAAAATTACTTTTGAAAAGGGCTTGTATTTATAAAAAAGTCTTTTGCGGGATAAGGGCAGTGTATGTAGAATGACCTGACCCAGAAACACATTCCACCCCCAGATAATTAAATATGCTTATCAACCAGCCAGCCTCTTCAGTTCTTGCAGTCCACCATGTCAGTTTAAAATGCCTTCGTGGGCAGAGTTGCAAGGGTGAAGCAACTCACACGAACAAACAAACAAAAAACTGGCAACAAACAAATGCTTCACTGGAACCCCTGCAATGAAGCACACGATACAGCTAACAATTCAGTTACCATAAAACAGCCACTAGCAACTATATCATGAGAATTGCCTAAATATGAAAGAGCAAGAAGAAACTCAGGAAAACTCATCAGACTCCAGCTATAAGAGGATTGCAGTAACCTTTTTATACTTCGGTGAGGATTTTACTGTCACTTCTTTCAGACTCGGTGAAAACTCTCAGGATACACATTACAGCGCTATCTGCTGAAGTGTTAGCATTGCTTTAAAAGTATCAATGGCAGGGATTTGCTGTTTTTCAGCAAGTATCACCATGGAGAAACTCTGTCTAGGAATCACGCTAACGCAGGCAGGGCTGGCATAATGTTTTACCTTGTGCTACCACCGGCATCCTGTAGTTAGGTCAGGATCACACAGAATTGCTGTGAGGAGGTCAAAGTGGTGTGTCTTGCAATAATAATTCAACATCCTATGCCAATGTGTACAAAACAGGGAGGGAGCTCGGCAGCAATACAACAGGCAGCTCTTCAGTGGCTGGGAGAATAAAACAGAATTAGCCCGGGTGCAAATACTGAAGCAGGGGAACATATTTCTACCCTTTGAATTGAGTCAGTCTTCACTCCACTGAGTTGCAAGGAGTCCAAGTGGGGAAGCTGAACTTTGTAAATCGCCCTTCACTGATCTAAACCCCTCAATCTAAATCTGGCAGATGATCTGACCTGGTCAATACCCTGACATGCACACGGTACTTGATATCTATTTCTAGTAAATATACATCTTTGCAGAGTCTATTTAGAAGGCAAAGAGCCCATCCATTTTTGTCATACAAAGAAAATATTCAAAAATAAAAAGGAGCAATGAGACGTTCCTTCATCCTGCTTTGAAACTGTGCTGCTTCACCTTACTGTTTTGATTGTCTAATAATGTAATGTTTCTGAGATTTATAAATGTGCTGCAAATGGAGTAAATGACATTGTTACAAACACAGAGCTATGTAGCACACTTACAGAACTGGATCAGACTACCACTTCACTTAATTCCACCCCCAGTCTTCATCACTGGCCAAATGCTTATCAAATGCTTCAGAAGAAAAATCACACAGTAGGCAATTACGGCTGTCAGGGAAAGTTTCTTTTCAACTTTTAGAAGTCATAGATTTTAACTAAGCACTAATTCTCCAAGTATGCTGCCAATACTGCTACAATACCTCTTTTCCCCTTACTCCATATCCTTTTTCCAAGCTCATTTTGAAAGGCATCTTTTAAGTCTCCAAAACATACAGCCTTTTCTTAGCCGTTTTTCACCCTCATTACATGTGCATAGTTCCACTGAAGTCAGTGGGCTTCTTGTGTATAAAGGAGTTTGCTGTACTTTAAGAGCACCAAATTAAAGTGAAGAGTTGAAAATTTTAAATCTTGCATTTTTGCAGATACTGTTTTAAAACACTAAATGTCCTTATTATGATTCAGTGAGCTTTAAATTGTTGCTAATTATTAAAAAAAAAAAGATAGCTGCCTACCTCAGGGCAATATACCATTCTTTTAAACAGGAGAGGAAAAATACACGTTCAGATAGCACAACAAAACACATCTTTTAAACATCCACTAAATCAAACAGCGTACTGCACGTTACATCTGATGTGGCAGTTGTTATGGAAACTACGCGTTTTGATTGAGTAGCAGAATAAATATCCACCTAAAACCAGCATGATGGGCCAGTGCATAAATTAGGTACTCTTCACTAAAATTACCTATATTTTTATAGTATTAACATTTTTTTTACTCTAACATTGCATGATGAAATATGATTTTTCCAGCTAAACATTTCCCTAACATTTTCTCTCCATCCTATTTTTTTAGTTACACTACAAGATATAAAAGATATACATCCTGCACCAAAAACCTAAACCAATTTTTATCAGTGTGGTACTTCTAATTGATACTAAATCGCTGAAGACCCTACTAAAAAACACAATGAAAGTAAATGCAGAATTTAATCTCACCTGCATTTTACTATTCTAGCTTTATATCCGGAATGGAGAGTAAAATAAAAATTGCCACCTCCCTCCCTTCCCAAAAGTCCTGCACAACTGTTAGATTATTTCCCTTCACGTGCACCACGGCTTTGTATGAAAGTGAGGCTTAAGGGTTTTTTCTATCTTTTATCATCTGGGTTTAATAAGCATGAAAGTTCAGAAGGCAGGAAGAAAGAGATACTTAATTGTTTTCATCACAGAATATTATCTAGTGTAAGGCAGTCACTGATTCCTGCAGATAATACCATAACTGTACATCTTAATACAAACATTTCAATCCTTCCCCGCTTTCCAACATAATTAAGAGGCAGGTTGCATAACTTTTGAAATAAAACTTATTGACTTTTGTTTTCCCCATACACATTTCTACATGGAACGATATGCCAAGCCAGAAAGTACAAGCGCAACAGGCACACATATCACAAACTTCACCATAATGGGCACGCATTCACCCATTGGATCAACATCTTTCAATTTATTAGCATGACAAAGGACACAATTATTTTGGATATGCCTGAATGCAATTTTCATTAACTTTGCAATGATTTATTAACAAAAGTGTCAGGAATGTAATAAAAGCAGCAGGACTCCTCAAAATGCCAAAATAAAATAAAAAAAAAAAAAAAAGAATACAGCAGAATTTCTAAACATGCCTTGCAGCATCAGGTCAATAAGGTTGCTTGATTCTATCAAAAGCATCACCATGGTGAGTGAACTCTGCAATTAACAAAGAGTAAGCACAAAAAATGCTAATATCTCATTTGAATGTAATTATGCACAGATTACTGTTCACTGGAACAAGAAAAGGGATTTTAATTGTCACCCAAAGTTACGTGCAAACCCAAGATTCTAGTTAACTTTTTTTGTTCAGGAGACTTTATACAACACCAAAAATGAAGAGTTCACAAATTCTTGTGTTTAGTGACTTTGTAAAATGACTGTACTGACTTTCTATCAAAGACTTCCTAGAGTCCTTTTTGTAACATCCCTCCATGTATGTTAGCAAGGTTAGTTTGTAATAAGTTTCACCATCGTTTGCATTTTAATACTATTTGATCTCATTTACATGTTTAAATTTGTTCCTGTAAT
Source organism: Fulmarus glacialis (assembly GCF_000690835.1). Taxonomy (NCBI): domain Eukaryota; kingdom Metazoa; phylum Chordata; class Aves; order Procellariiformes; family Procellariidae; genus Fulmarus; species Fulmarus glacialis. The sequence goes on from NW_009225638.1 coordinate 77,087, forward strand.
AAAATTCATTAGTATGTTTATCATAACCACATAATGAATATAGCCCTTATGTAAAATAAAAAATTGAAAGTACATTAGAGACATTACAAGCTGTTTGAAATTACTGTGCTTTGCATATTATACCTTATTAATTAAATTATTAATTATTTATTTATGTATTTCTTTAATCAGGGGCAAGCAGTAGAACAATATTATATTAGTATAAGAAACACAATACAACTCAAAGCTAATTCACACGTGGACCAGTTTTACATACGTAGGAGTACAGATTCATTTTGCCACGGGATGGTAAATGCCATTCCCCCTGCTGTGCATCAGGGGATATGAAATAGCTATTTAAAGGGCAGTGAGGGGAAAATGTTTCTTGTGCAAGTTAAAACTTAACTTGTTAAGATAATATCTCCTTTGCCTTCCCCTCTTAGGAGAATAATTAAATCAGATATGCAGATGGAACTGAAGAATAAATCATTATTCAGGCTAATGCCACATTCACATTATACAGAGTCCACTGATTTAAAAAAATAAATAAATGAAAAAAAAAGAATTAGAATTTTTCTTTCAGTGTTTTGCAGTGGTTTCTAAAGTTCAGCAGACAAAATTTAGCATTTTATAATCATGGAGAATGTTAGGGAAATATCACAAGAGCAGCAAGACGGTTGTTTGAGTTCATATTCTTTTTAACTAAGCTGTTATAAAGAAAAATCAATCCACTGATGTGAAACATTATTACTTCAAGAAAAATAGAGTTTATCAAAAAGAATTAATAGTTGGAAGAAAATTATTAGGTATTAAAAACAAAAGTCACAAGATTACAGAAAAATGAGACTGGTATATTTAAAGGTCAGTGGAATCTGTAGAAAATATTAGGGTATGAAGAAAGTGAAAGAAATTAAAACAAGAAACCAAGAATAAAATTACCAAATGCATAATTGAGATGGAAGATGGGTACAGAATTTGTTCCTATTCTGATATCAAGAACCGTGGTTCAGTTTTAATTTTTATCCCACCAAGAACTCTGAGCATCTCATGTTGTATAACATACCAGTGAAGCAGTCTGAATGGGCCGCTAAAGGATGTGCATCTTTGTCATGGGTTTTGTTTGTTTGTTTATTTCAGTCTAAATCCTGAAGAGCAGCTGACACCAAGAGTAAAAAAGCCTTAAAAATGTGTACATGCACACACACACACTGACACAGTAGATCGGAACAGTTGCAAAAGCTGAAATTTTCAAGAAATGGTGAAGATTTTTGAAGAAATTCTGAACAGTGATCTTCATTCTGTAGCTGCAAGCAGTGGTGCTTAATAAAAAGAAAGGAGACATTCAGGAAAAAAAACATCTTTTTAACTGAAATTCTGAAGCACAGATTTTTTAAATCATTTTCAGTGAGATAGGAAAGGCTAAGGCTACAAAATGGCACTACCAAACCTGAAGAAATACTGCACTACCAGCAGAAAAAAAACCAAACCAAACCAAACCAAACAAACAAAAAAAAAAGGCATGCAACAAAATTACATTTCATTTTAGAGGATTCAAAAAGCTGCTGAAAACCTAGATTAGTCTGTGACTGATGGGGGAGAGCTTGACCAGCAAGACAAGTTGCCAATCCAGTCTACAAACTTAAGGAACATGGACACTGCTCCACCCCTGAACACATACATGCTTGAGATTCCAAAATACTATGAGAGAGAGAAAAAGAGAGAGAAGTAACTCAAAATTAAGCAAGAGGAGCACAAAGCTCAGCCTGTGGTCTGATAATAAAACTGAGACAAAGCCTAAACTTTAGAGGCAATGGATTAGTTCAGTAGACAAGCTTTTAACACAACCCGTTGACTGAACAAAACATAGACTTAGGACACTAAGTCTATACCACTAGCTCAGATGAGGTTATGAATAATGAACACTGCTGGAGCATAATTTATACCCCTGGGGAAGTTCCTCTTCTCCAACAGAAGCTGCAAATCGCTCTGGGAATCAGAAAGATGAGAAGGACCAACAGCGGAGATGCGCTTATTTTTACCCCATCATGACCAAACAGAACTCTTAATTTCTGACTACACCAAAGGAAATTCAAATGTGTGTTAGCATATGTGTGTGTACATCAGTAAAAAAGAAAGTTACTTTCAACCACCAACAAGGGCAGGAATACTGCTCATGTGGCTGATGCCACGTGCTTTTACACTAAAAAATTGCCCTGACAAGTTTCTAAGAAGTGGCCTCAAGAAAAGCATGGATCCATTTCCGTACATTCAGTATGCCCTCCGGAGACACTTTTCTTCATAGACCACTATCTTAAGTCATGTTCTGTATCTACAACATTTCATCAGGAAATATGCTTTTAATGAATAATAGAAATTACAGTCCACCTGAAAGATGTTTTCATTTTGGGTCACACGGTAGAAGACTAGGAAACTTTACAAAGTGAAAGTTTTGCTGGTCTAAAAAGAATCAGACACAAATGTAAATCCCGTTTAAAAAAGGTCCCACAAAAAAAAGACAACAAACCAAAAACCAAAAACTGTCCCCCAGAAAAACAAACTAACAAACAAACCACAGAGGTTGCCTGTAGTGAGGCTGTGGTCATATCACCATTCCTCACAGAGAAGCAGCATGCTGAGAGTCTTGGTAAACACAAACTAGGTTGGGAAATTAATTCCTATTTGAGGGGCCTGGAAGCATTATTTGTGCAAAGGATATTGTCACGGATTTGGACTTCCACAAGATGCCCTTGGACAGCACCAGGACTTGGCTGATCAGCTGGTGCAATCTTCAGTGCCTAAAGCATGATCAGTTCCAAAACTTCAGCCCTTCCACCAAGTCCTTAACACTTCTAGGCTATCAATAGTCCCAGAGGACATAGGGAGAAAAGAGCCAAATTAGTGGGCTGCTGGCTGAGGGTCCTGCTCCCTTCCTCATGACATTGCTTTGTCTCCATGCCTGTCCCTGCTCTCTTTTCTTCTCCATGTAGGCTCCTATAGCCTGTCACAGATGTCTAGTGGGCATATGGAAAATTCTGTACATGTCTGAGAAAAAGGAGATATTCAAGAACCTGTCTTGGGTCACTGTAACTGAAGTGTAAAATTTACAGTACATATACTTCTGTGGCTGGACTGCAGTGTAGAACTCTAACAAATGAATAGAAACTGTCTAATCAGAGCAGCGTGGGGCTGGGCACAGGCTTTTCTACCATGCCTTGAAAAAATGTTAACTCAGGTAGACAAATACTGAGGAACAATAGATGAAATCCTCCACTTCTAAATGTGAAGGGCAGAAGGGACATCTCACCTGCCCTTTTGCCCAAGAGGCTTCATTATATACCAGTCTCAATGGATTAAGACAGTGCTGAATTCAAAGGTTTGGAGTTATCAGAATAAATGAATTTATCACCTCTTCTCAGTAACTCAGTAACTTTGCTTAGAACTAAGCAAAGCAAAGTGCTAAGCAAAGCAAGCCTAAGCAAAAATGCAAGGTACTTCAAACACTCACTGGAAGTTGTTGGCAAACTTAATAGGTTGATTAACGTGTTTATTGGTTTTGGTTTGTTTGGGGGTTTGGGGGTTTTTTTTTATTTGATTGGAAAAAGGAGGAGGGGGAAACATATCTTAAAGATGATATCCTTATAGACCAGGCAACTGGTGCAGTATTTTGGAAAAGCCATCCTTTTAAGTGAAAACCTGAACAAAAGACCACAGAGATGTCAGAATTTGACATAGAGATCATGTGGTCTGAGCAAAGTGATGGAAATCAGTTTGGCCCACTTCATTTGGGCTCTAAGTTAAAAGGCCCAATTCTCTTTAGCACTAACGTACTGAACAATCCAAAGACAAATAGACATTCCTCTCAGATTTAGCCAAACAGAACAAAGCACATTTAAATAATACTTTTATTAGCATTTCATCACAACCATATGCAAAACTATGGTATGACATACAGTACTACAGAGCAGAGCTTTGAAAAAGGAACAAAAATCCCAGGCATAGAATTAAAGCCAAAAAACATCGTAACATAACTAAGAATTTGGGGATTTCACTAACATTTTCAGGAATTTCCCAATAACCTGGATAACATGAACTTACGATGGACAGAACACTAACAGGCTTTTTGCAAGCAACAGGCAGGGTGCTAATGCCCTGAAAGCTTGACACTGCAATTTAACTCTAACTTTTGCAAGGATATTCAACAAGAGATTTTATTTTCCTACCACTGAAAGCATTTGGCCTCATCTCACAAAGTTAGAACAGCATTCTCAAGGCCACACTCTATATCAGATACACGATTCCCCTAAATGAGCCAGTTCAACTCATTGACCTGCTTTCCTCCTCCTTCTCCTGGTCCATCATACTTTATAAAATTAATTTTAAAATATTATTCCTCTAGACATTAGATAAGAGCTTATTAAAACCTTAAGCTATGTCAGGATTAAAAAGAAAAAAGATAGATAAGCATTGATAAAATTACTCTATTTCAGTCAGGAAAAACATGCTTCACGGAAGAAAATCTACTCATTAATTATCCTGAAGATGATGGAGGAGGGAGGATACATCTGGAAAATATATTATTTGCATAGTTAAAAAACGATACAAATATAGAATGGACCAAAGTTAAGATTTTTCAGTAAAAATGATTGCACAAAAAAAGTGAGATGTTTTAAAGTATTAAAATGAGAGAGAAAAAAACCCCAAGACATTTGCTCCTAATTACCTTCCTCTACTTTAGCCAGCATGCAACTATTTAAATAGGCTATTTCAGACTATCCTTACCTAAGTATTCTATCAAGAGAAGGAAAAGTACAATTTTCTAGCACTATGTATGGCAAAAAATACATAATGATTTTCTTCAAAGTCCATGGCCAACGTCAGAAAGTGGTTTTCATTCCCAAAGTACAAACAATTTAAATTCATAAACTATTTCCTGAAAATTTGTATCATGGAAAAATATGGAAAAAGACATCTGAAATGAACATTATTCCAAATTCTGCTTCTTTTCTAACATGAAATATATTCTTCATCCAAAAAAGACTGTGATGGTACAGACAGATCCCTTGAAATCATGATATAATATTCACGTTCACCTCCCACCATCAGAAAACTTGTCTAGTTCTAAAACCATTTTCATTTTGAGAAACTCAGGGCACTGTTTTCACAAGGTCCTAGCAGGCCTTACTAGTACAACCTATGAACATCAATTCCCCTAAGTACTTCAGAGGTTTTTTAGGGAACCTCTGTTGAGGCAATACATCGTAAGATCAAACTGCAACCTGTCTTTCGCACCAACCTAAGCTCTCAGAAAGAGTCACAGGCTCCCTCTCGCACACCTGTGTTTCACTGCATGGCACCAGTGCCACTAGCAAACATGCAGCAAGTACACAATGCACTCACATCAGCGAATAAATTGCATGTAAAACCCTGAGCCAGACACTGCCCTTCCCTTCTCCGGTTCCAGGGATGGCAAAGTTGCACCTGTGTGTCAGCAAGCCTGTGCTGCCAATGGAGTCATCCCCAGTTTACTCCAAACTCAGAGCAACGAGAAAATGCAAAAATCTAAAGTTCTCTTCCACTTTCCTTCCCAAATGTTATACCACTTGACTGCTACAAATGATGACATGGTGAGATGCTGAAGCTAATGGCATATAGTAAGCAAAAGAACATATACAGTGATTCAGTTTTTGTATTTATGTCTACACCCGCTTGCATGCATGCATTTCTGTGCAAACAGAAACCGTTGACTTTCAAAGGGAGTGCTCACACTGTCAAATTCAAAATACAGGATACTTAAAAATTTTGTCCAGTATAAACATTAAGGGAATCATTACTCAATTTCCTGAAATTAAATTCACAACAGTAAAACTGCATTTTAATTCTTTAAACTGAATTACAGTTCCTTCTAGCTATAATTGGCAGGGAGTGTTGAGTTCAAGGCATACTGGTTTTGTGAGGTTTGGTTGTTTTTAAGAGCTTAGAAAATTTCAACTCAAGTGACAAATGTTTAGGGAAGTTATGAGTGTGATAGCAAACAGGGAGTTATGACAAAAAATATTCCCCACGTTTAACTATCACAGGAGGTAGTTGTGCTATAATAAATCCTTTACTGTACTAAGTAGTAAAAATCTATTCAACTGTCCTTAAAGTATTAATTTTAGTGCCATGATTACAAGACTATTATTACCTTAATAAAATTCATTCAGTTTACAAGCTAAAAGGTCTATGGTTTGAATATTGGAATAATCCAGTTTAATTAGGATAACAATGTGAAAACCGCTCACATAACAATTGTGAACAATTTTCTAATGGACTTAAATTATGTGCTTGTAAAGGACATTGACAGATGATATATTTACTTTTCCTGGAAGCACACTGGAGATCTTTTAAGGAGGAATGTCTAAGCCAGAGCAGATTTAGATACCTCAACATATCTTAAAATTGTGGGCCCAAACCAAAGGCAATATACAGGTCCCCTCTACCTTTGGTGACTCAGAGTTAGTAACAATAAAGACATCCCAACTTTCTCCATCTCCCTTGAAAATAAAGAACAACAATTATGTCTTAGACAACAATAATAATTAGTGTCTATATGGCCATTTACATCCGAAAAGTGCTAGCCAGGTAATTAAAGATAACAAGCAGTTGGATACCACCATATAGCTGGTTAGCTGGATAAGCCCCTTTTAAAAAGTTTGAACAAACAGTTACAGGTATTAACGAGCCCAACGTTAGTTAAGAAGCATCCTTTCAATGATAGAATAGAGAGGGTCTGAATTTCAGCAAACCCAGCTTACATTATTCTTCACACTGCTCTCAAGGGCCAGGAGACTCTACACTCTAAATCGTGGACAGAGTGCTATTTAGGATCAGAAAGAATATTACTTTCTGATCTTAGAGGCCTTGTGCTTGGCTCAGTCTGGAGCAACACATGTTCTGAACATACTGAGCACACTGTCAACGCTTGAAAAATTAGTAATAATTGTTGAAATCTTTGCAGGACTTTTTCCTGTGCCATAGAACAGAGTTACTGCAATCTGCTCCATTTTAAATTCCTTAAAGAATAGTTCTTGTGCTCCTGGCAGACTACCAATTGGACCCTGATTTTGGCAAAGCGTTGGGTCTTAAGTGTTACGCATAACACACAGCTTGTAAGGATGCATTTCCTGATGAAGTTCCTCTTCTCAAATGTCTGAGGGCAAGAGCTAACCTTGGTTTAACTCCACTGATTTCAAGGAAATTGATCTGAAGGGATGAATTTGGAGCAGAGTCAGAGCTGAGTGCCATCGTATCACAGGGCAATTTATAATGAACTGTCTCTCCTTACGTTCTTGGTACCTTCCACAATGAGCAAAGGCTAAGTACTGAGAATTCTTGGACTTATTAGTGAAATCAAGATGAAGAGGAAATTAACTTGATTCAAATGGTAATATTAAAATAAAAAGTCAAAAAGAGTTTACCTATCAGAAGTTGTATTGCAAAACTAAATAATCACCCTCATTTTACACTCTAGTAAAACGATCTACAGCTGTCTTCGTTTTCAAAAGTTTTAAAAACCCAAAGGTGAATTTAAAATAATTACGCAGGCAGGTACTTACTTTAAAAGATGACACACCAATGCAAAGTAATAATGTAACAACTGATTCAATAATAGTCTGCATTTAGATAAAATATGGTTCTGTATTTCATTGTTAGATATTTCTGAGCCTAGTGACAAGAGAGAGATAAAGAGCCTCAAGACTCTCCACAACCATAACCAGAAATTAAATTCTTAAGAAAACAAATATAATAAGATGTTTAGTGAAATGAAAATATATTTTTTTCGGAATAAATATCTATGTGTGGTTTTAGAATCAATATACATATTTATATGTGGGGTTTTGTGTGTGTGTGTGTGTACATATATATAGATTGTTTGCATAGATGTTTAACACGTTTGCATGCCATGTGTATTTAATACACACACATTTATGAATTTCTACACAGCTGTATGAATTCCCAACATTTTTTTCCCATTGTAAGTTATGGGTTAACGACGTGATCAGATTGAAAAAAGCAAGTTTTAAATTGAACACAGAAGTTAGTGGCTACTATTAGACTTGGTTTGTTTTCATCTTCATTGCACAATGGTTTTGTGAAGCTAACAGAAACTACTGTAATATTTTCTCTTGCGAAGTCTGTTTGTTAATCAGTAGTGGATCTAATCAAGGACCTAATAAGTGCATAATGGTACATTTGCTTCCCAGGAGAAACCACTGTTTCTCATCATACCAGAAAATACCCCCTTGCAAGGTGCAGCCAGGATCCATGGACTCACTGCAACAGTCTAATAATTTAATTGCAAGCCCTTAGGCAGGGATAACTTAAATTACAATTAGAGAGCTCTAGCACTGCTGCTAACATCTGTGTGATGAACACTGTACTGATTAAAGGTTTTTAAAAGAGAACTCAGCACTTCACACTCCAGAACAAGTCACTACACTAACTTTGAAGTCTTCTATCTTACTATTTTAATACTTGCGATGCACTCTGCCTAGTCTTTTCTGTGGGGATTCAAAGGATCCAAGCTCAGTATGGTGTCTGCCCTTTGAAATGTCTACAGGGGCATGCTTACATTAGGAACACCTTTTTTGCAGGTGGAATACACACAACACAAAACCATTCTGCAGCACTACAAGAAACGCACCATGCACAAACACTGCCTGCCTTGCCACCACCTCCAAAAACGTGGTAATCTTAGGAAGGATGCAGAGATTCTACAGCAGCAGAACAAGGCCTGTCCCTGTTCTCTGCATAGCAGCACAGATCCCAGTCCTACGGTGGGATTCTTCAGCGTGCGCCCCACGTAGAGAGCGGAGGCCTGAGCCGTACCTCCTGGAGCAGTCTGTGAGCCCTCTAGTGGAGCTCACCCCAATTTTACACTCATATCCATGCAACAGTAAGGCAGTTTTTTGCACAAGCCAGTGGTTTTCCTGTTGGCCTACAAGATTGCAGCATGTAATATCGTAAATCACAGAAATAATAGCATACATGGAGCATGTAAGTATGTTCAAGACTAACCTGCCTACCTGCATACACAATGGAGTTTCCACTTAAGAGCTTTAATAAAGCTTACCTTTACTGAACTTTTTAAAAGTCATCTCCCCATTCTTGCTTTGATGTTCTTGAGGCCCTTCTTCATAAAACACTCTCCACTGGGTAAATTAAGAGAGACCCACTTTGCTAGGGACACAAATGGCATTACCTCACCAGTACCATACCAATGACCACAGCAGTCAAGGTCTGTTATTTTAGAGCAGGAAGACCCCAAAGACCTGATTTCTGGCCTATTATGCAGGTACAAAACTCAGAAAGCAATGAAGGTCCAAGTACCAAGTGGGACATGAATTTATTCCAATCCTACCCACAAAGACTGGTGCCCCAATATGCAGTCGTCCACCCCAAAAGCAGTAACCCATCAATGGATGGCAGTATCATGAGCTAGTCATTCTTCACGGCCTATTTTTAAGAAGCCCAGCTTTCCTGGGCTGCCTGCAGAGCAGAGAAGCTCCTGTTTGACCCACAACATGATTACAGCTTGGGAAGCAGTCTTCTCTGCTGGAGAGGGCAGCAGTCCTAGAGAAATGCAAATATTGCACACATGAAGCAAAAGAACTGCAATACGTAACTTTGATTTTGTGAAACACTACGCAAAACTCAGCAATGCATAAAGGTGACAGCTACACGGAGCCTGAAGTACATGAATAAAAACAGTTTCCCTTTTCTGACAGGAAATTCCACTGTTTGAGACAACAAAACAGAAAGAGCAGCAGCCCTTAAGATACAGCCTGCACAAAATAAACTTTTTTTTTTTTTTAAAGAAGAAGAATCTTGGCATATGGTAACAAAAACTATATAATTCTCTTGATCTTTAATCTCTATGCCAATGTCTGTTTTACAGATTATGGCCTCAGCTACTGACAAATCTGCTTAGTGAGTTTTTGGCTGACAAATCTGGCAACACAAATGCTGTCTGAAATACATTCAAAAGGCTAAACATTTTCATAATAGCTACTTTACACAGCTTAGTAGGTTTCCCTTTAGGACACCAATTTGATTTTTTTAAAGTGACAGTGTTAATTTTTATGATTACACACAGAACTGAGATTTTTATTTAATACAGTGGGTCTTCTAAAGCTTTTCAAGGGGATCAACCACTTTGCCAACAGACGGGTGCTACAGCAGGGGTGATTATAGTAATTTTTCATGTAATTGGGAGTCACCATTTGGTGGCTATCTTTCACATGCTTGTTGCCTCATCATATAATCCTTCATAATGGGGGTTTGTTGTGTGTCACAAGAATGTGCCAAGCAGCCGGGAAGTAATAAACAGAGGAACCCCCAGCTTGTGGGTAGCATGAGTGTTTTAACATCTGCCCAGCTTCTTTCAACTGTAATAAATTTCAGCTGATAGCAGTGACCCAATACGAAGGCATTTTGTTGTTGTTGTATTTAGGACAAAATCTTGAACATCACACTTCATTATCTCAGCTGCAGTGGCACAATCTGTAAGGACACAACTTGCTGACAAATGACATTGCCTGATGTGAAAAATCATGATTCATCAGAAATTAGTAGAGACATCAAGTTCTTGCCCCAAGATGTCTGGGCTCTCTGTGAACAGCAAGAGTTGTCCTTTACAATTATTGGCTGCAGTTTGCTTGCATTAAATTATAAATAATTTCACAGGAAATTCTGAAGCCATGTCACCTCTGGTTGTGATCTCATCAAATCTCCAGCAAAGAAAGAATAAACAGGGTCAGTACGCTAGAACAGGAGTTCTCACAGGGTTACCAAGTTCAGCCTGACACAACAAAACACATAAGCACCTGCTTAACACTAAACCCAAGAACTGCTCCATTAAAGCTAACAGGACCACTCATTGGCTTAAAGTCAAGGAAGTACAAATGCACTCCATCGATTTCAAGCCATCGGGAGACTGCTGGAAGAGAAAAAAAATCTCTTTGGGCCATTTATGTTACATGGCTCCATCGGCTGGTCACAGTAGCATGTCAGTACTACCTGAAATAGGGTATCATTGTTTTATGGTATAAACAGATGGCACTTGCACCAAAAATGGTCCTGATATCATGCTGCAGCCTTTCCTCTATGCCAAAAAGAGATACGAGGACTCAGGAATGAATAACCAGCAAAATAAAATTCAGGTACTGCAAAACTGTTTTCAGTGATTTAATAGTATTACGACTCAATAGGAAACGAATGGCATAGAAAACAGACATCACTATATGATACTCTGGATAAGCTGTGTAGTACTATCAAGACCTTGTCTTACTGTGGTCACTGCAGATCCTACGGACCCACTGTGCTGCAATGCCAGTGTTAGCCCTGGGCCTGGGCAAATCCAGACCAGGGAGTGGTGGTCTCCAAAGTGGACTGCAGATCCAACTATGGTTGCTACAGAGATACCATTGCTTCAATGACACATGAAGCACATGAAAAACTCAAATATCAGTGTTTGGAATACTTAGCTCCCATTAACTTCAGTTTGGTTCTCTCAGTGACCTCACTGGAGTTCAAGTATATCCAGCATATCCCAAGATAATCTCAAGGGATTCCATAAATTTGGGGCCTTATTTGTGATGAAAGAAACAAAATCCAGATTTAAGTTCTTGGTTTTTCTAAGTTTAAAAAAGAAAAAAACAAACCCACAACAATTATTTCAGATTACCATTAAAATAAACCCACCTCTAATATGTTACCAGCTAGAAGAATGTCATTTACCACACTGAATTCTTCCTCTGACTTTTAGATTTATGTTTTTATGTGTTTGTCTCTTCAATTCTCATAGACAGAATGAGATGGACAATACACTGGCTGATATACATAAGCCCTCTGTAGCCATCTATCCTAAAAGCAGCAAAATAGCCTATCACACAGTGCATTTTACCTTGCCTGTAGTCAGTCACTGGAATTTCTCTTCCTGGATCATTATAATGAGAGTGCAATTTTTCACAGCTATGCTTCAGTGAAATCTTCTCATATTACATCTACCTCTTGTTGACTAAGAAAATGCATATAGATTCACATTCCAATTCTTGCAAAGCTTTTTAAAGTATGCACAAGCAAACAGTACTTAAAGCTGTAGAACAAAGTTCTTTGCTGAGGAGTAGTTTTAAAGAACACAGGTGACTGCCTACTGGCATTTCTGTCTTTCCTATGCAGCTCAAGAGCACAGCAGCATGTTTTGGCAGGTCTAAGAAGCCTATTTCTTCATTACTTGTAAATTAATTCCATAACAAAATGCAGTTCATGCACACATGGTTGGCCTCTTTCATCCTTCATACAGACACAGTGATGTCAATAACAGTAATACAGCATCAATGTATGTATGGTATTAATTACATCAAGTAGAAAACTAAACAAGAATCTGCAATACAAAAGGCACTATTTACTACGTTAAAGGCAGACATAAAACTGGCTAATGCTCAAGCAGCAGAAGCAAACTAGTATATTTCAGGAGAGGAAGAAAAGACCATGACATATCCCAAGTATTTTGCAGTTGGTGTAGAAGAAATTAACTGATCTATGGCTGGACATTATTCAGTTTTGCATTAGAAACAGACAAAAGTGCCTTAGGATCTGAAATGGCACTGACTTGCACTGATGCTCTCACCTGACCTTTACAAAGCTCCTTTTGGTTTTTACTACTGTAATATTTTCAGATTTGGAATTTTAAAAATAATGCTTTTGCTAATACAACAGTGTTGATACACACTAACAGATACATGCCAATGTGAAGACGTCTTGTATCAGGAAAGGGAACAAGCTGTCCAGGATGCACTGGGACAAGTACATTCAAACTAGCAAAATTATATTCATAGTAAGAGTGGTGATAACATCTGTGAAGGCACTGATGAGGTGATATAATGCATGTGAACCCATAAAGACAGTGGCAAATTCAGGCTTTAGAGTCAAATAAATTAGGGAGCTTGTCATGTAATGGAACGGAACGGATCCTGGAAAAATCAGCACAGAACAAAAAGGAGGGTGAGAAGAGAAATCAAGAGACTGTCATGTAGGGGTGAGTGTAAACAGACCTGTCCACTATTCAGGTGGATCCCAAGGAGATGTGCAGGAAGGATGACCTCAGGGAGCATATAACTCCTGGAACAGAACGGAGAATTGTAAGACCAGCCTCAAGTAAAAAAATGCATAGTACATGTCACACAGAGTGCCTGCACTGCACTGGAGGAAAAAACAAAAATTCTGGACAATGCGCTTTGTCTGCAGTGTCTTTGAAATGGACAGTTCCTTGAGACAAAATACTTTCTACTTTAGGATGATCCTAATAAAATTAAGAAATTTAAGTTTTATTGAACTTGGTAAGTTCAAACATTAACATCCTAAACCTGACAACATTTATCTTGGAACCAAATTGATTTTTATTTCTACTAGTCCCACAGTTTCAATATTCAATATGCCAGAAAGTTCTTGCATTGATTTTTGACCAGTTCTATAACAGAATTTGTAGATCCCAGCAGCACATAGTGTTCAGGCTTTCCGCACCAGAGAGAGCTTGGGAAGGTAGTCTGGGACAGCAGGACAAACATATTATCTTGATGTTCTTGCTAACTGATGGGTTGTTATTAACTGTTGAACTGCTTAATTAGGTTTTATAGTTAACAGCCTGTTATGATTAGAGGGGACAATGCATGTGCGTTGTTGAGCTATTGTTTCAAACCATTTGCAAATTCAGAAGAAGCATCACTCAATTCACGCTCCAGAGGCTCTCTCAGCAAGCTGAAAGGAGAGAAGCTTTCTCTTCTACAGAAGAAAACTCTTACTTTAGGCATGAAGTGGGTGGATTCCCCAAACCAACTACATTCCCCAAAGGACAGCAGAGCACCCTGTTTTGGCACATGGGGCCCTGACAGCTCGCCTCCTGCCCTGCAGCATCATCCACATCCCTAGGTCTGACCTTCACTGCATGGCAGAGATCACTGGCCGGCTGGCCAGGGCTGACAGTATGATTTCAGTAGAGCAATTTCACTGGACTCTGTCAGACACCTCTGCTTTGTTTCCGTTTTCTGGGAGTTAATGCTCGCTCACTTCACCTGCTTTTTAAATGACATTTTCCCTGTGCATCTCCGTGGCACAGCACAGTCCTCTCCTGCTATTTTAGGCCCTTTCATACTCTTTTTAGAATTCCCATACAGAAGCTCCTTTCTACACTCTCTCCCACTTACCTTTTCTAGTCACCAGCTTGTACTTTTCATCTCTTTCTGGAAACCACTCAGTCTCCCCATTTAGTCACACGTTCAGTCAGTTCCTCCTGGCCAGCTGCCACACCTTCCAATCTTACTTTGTTGTTCTCCTCTTAAAAGGCATGAAACCCTTCACACAACCTCTGCTAGATTGTCTAGGAAATCCATCACCTCCAGAAAGACTGCAACTGATAAAAATGCTTGTCGTTACCCTTTCTTCTTACTTCCTGTATTCACTTCTCATTCTTATCCAGCCACACAATTGAGAGACCATAACTACACTCTTGATTTTATAATTATACAAACAGTGCATAACTACACATTGTGAAAAACTCTCAAAGAAATCCTTTAAGTGAAGATAACATCGTAGGCTGCTTGGGGGAAAATCAGGTCAAGTTACATTCTGCATAACCTTCACAATCCTCTTTACTTTAACACAAAGATAATACCGGGCTAAGGAATATTTCAAGCCTTCTGATTCTTCCCCTCCAAATATTCAGATCTGTTACATGAACTTTTGCCCCATTTTTATATAAGCATAGGTCAGCAGAATCACCATCTGTACTATACAGCTAAAATAGTGCTCCATGCCCCTTCTACACCCTGTTCTAAAGCCCTGTAAGGGCATATCCTCTCCTTTGTGAGAAAATGGACTTTTATGTAAAATGCATACTGCTAAGGAGCAAATTTCTCTTATTCACAGACTAGCCAGTAAAAGAAGAGTTCAGTTTCTTTCCACGTTGAGTCTTGACCTTTCTTCAGGTGAAAATTATGTACAATATGAGGTAGACATATACCTACTGAAAGACAGAATGACTGTTGCAAATTATTTCACTCAGCCTAGAGAAAACAGGTGGTAATAATTTTCATTAACTATAGCTCTATGATAGAGTTGATCCCACAACCCAGTGGTTAGAAGATCTTAATGCAAATTCTCAGCCATTTTTCCATTGACTTCAGTATTGATTGCTTTCAATCGTACCTCACATCCATGGATTCTGCTTCTAAATCCTGTTGTCCAAAGTATTGAGTATTGAAAATATTGAAATTGATGTAACGCTAACAAATTCCTCAATCCTCTCTCCATCTTCTCTCAATCTTCTCTCGTCACCAAATAACACCAGAACTACTTTAATTAATACAGTCATATAATTACTTGATGACATAAATTCCTGGCTATGTACAGAACAGAAACTCTGCATGTTTCAGCTCCATGGGAATGCAACAGAATGGATTCCAGACAAATAAGGTTTGCCAGCTTGTTCAGGACACAAGGCCGGTATTCCTCTCTATTTCACTTGTGCTGTCAGTCGGCTGTCAGAGACACAGATTTTCAACAAAAAATAAACTCAGACATTAAATCATTAAGAGGTGTTTTGGCATGTTCAAAGACTGTTTTGGCAAGCCACGAAATGATAAAAAGGCATCAGGATCCATTGGGTCCCCAGCCTGGGAAATATTATTCAATACCAAGATAACACAAGTCTTACACCTCACTTCTCTAATAATCTTCAACAACTTGGCCCTTATTTTTTTACCTAGCCCAGTCCTCCTAAATCTTTTAAGCAATGCTTTCACACTAGTGATTTAAATTAGAGCAAAATCCAGCATGTAAATCTAATGAATAAATTTCACCAATTGCAAGCTCCCTGCTGCAGGTTTTCTGAAAGTTCTAGAAAAATATTTGTTGTTAATTATATGTTATTTATGAAGATGGAAGACAACTGAAATGCTTCAGTTGTCAACCAGTACATGCAACTTTGCTTCCAAATTGAGGCAGTTACAAAGTACTCCCTCCGAGAAGGCAGGAGTTCAGTCGAGTTGTCAGGCGCCAACCGATAGTGACCACACACAAATTGAAGTCTTTTTCCACATGTGCAGGCCAGACAGCCATTTTTCTGAGCTATAAATTAATGCTCTGGGTTCTTGACAGACATGATTTTTTTTTTAAAGGTGCTGATTTTCTTGAGAAACCTATTTTGTACTATGCTTGCTTTAAATGAAGACTTCAGAAGGGGTTTTAAGAGGGCCTCTGAAGTAATTATCAAGTACCGCTATTTCCGCAATAAACTGGATTTACATGGTAAGCCACGATTGCACATGTGGATCTGCTGCAGTCCAGAGACCGCCAAAATTCACAGAAAGTAGTGCTGCTCTCTTGCTTTCCGGGCAAACACACAAAATCTTTGAAACAGTGACATGTGAAACAGTTTGTCTAAAGGGCAAGGAACGTGTTTCATCTGCATATGATATTACTAACTGCAACTAAGTACATGCATCTAAGAAAGCGACTGCACACCAAGTGCTTATTTAAGCACTTAGTGCCTTGAGATACCTGCTTTGGGACACAAGCAGCTTGACGAGTGACAGCAGCTCTATTCAACCCAACTGGAGATGTTTAGGAAACCCAAAAATGAGGTGCCATGTATCAAAAATTGGCCACATGGTGCAAAGCCTAACCCAGCTGCTCAGCACAAGAGAATTCTGTGCTGAACAACAGCATGAAAGCTAAAGTTAATCTCTTATCCAAAGGACAGAGAAAAGTAGGGGGTTTTTATGATGTTATTACATATACCTTGGTAGTCCTAAGAGTCTGGGAATCTGGAATAAAGTCTCTCATAAGTACGCAGGAGAAAAGAATAAAATTGCAGCCAACTGCTACTTCGTAAGGAAGAAAACACTTAATTCATACTATGCAGCGATTGGTGTTACCTCTCGCAACATCTGTCTTGTTTCTTCCACTACATTCCAGTTTATTACTGTGAATACAAACATTGTCATTGTTTTCTTGGGCTCCATTGCTTCTGCTTTCTTCAGAGCCAGTCTTGGTAGAAATGATCTTTCTTCTGCTGCTATGAAGGCTGCATCTGCCAGACACAGACAGTGCTGACAGCTACAAACAGGTCAAGAGTGTGATTCAGTTCCTATAAAGTGAGTAGGAATCTTGATGCTGATGTTAACGGCAACTGGATCCAGATCCAGAAGTTCTAATTTTCTGCTGGAAGCATTCCAAAACCTCCCAAATGTCTGACCTCAGGCTAAAAGAATGAAGACAGCCTCATTAACCAATAAAACACCAAGCACACATGCAAATCTCTATGAAAGGAAAAAAAGATTAAAAACGCCTTTTTGCCCTGTGTATCCTCACTCATCCTTTCTCCTACTCTTACCTGACTGTCAGGTCCTCACACAGGCGTGGCATAGCACTTTGCTCATAAATGTTCATAAATGATTAGTGGGTGTAAAATGCTACTGTTATATTTTGGTGTAGCACCCGCTGTGTACTTATTTGCACAGGTGTGAATGACAATACAAAGGGAATGGCAATGGTGAATCAGAGAACCATTCAGCACTCATGCTGGTATGCTGCTGTGCTCCGTGCTCCAGTAACGGTCTGTCACTAGCTCTACCCTGACTACATATTGTGCATATACTGAATAGCAGCTGCCAAAGCCACAGCATTTTCTTTCCACCCTCTCGCCAAGTGCACCTGCTGCCCAGAGCCCTCACTCCGCTCCTGCCAGAGCTGCTTGTTGCTTTTATTTTGTTATTTCCCCTCGTGCCTGAAGTGCATAATACATTCCTTCAGCAGTGGCAGAAGGAATATTTAATCATTTTAATTAGTGGAGGATGGACATTGTTTGTCAGTGGCTCACAGGGCTCGTGCCACATTTTGTTTTGTTTGCCTGGCTCCAGCTTCCCTGAGACCAGATTCTGGTCCTGCAGACTTCTGAGGTGGATGTTGGGATGGAGTGATCCACCTGGACCTTACTGCAACACTGCGACCGCTTCTGTGATAGGCATCTACAGATTGCCGCTATTTTACATCCTTGCTATTGCTCTCTTTGTGGATTTGCAGATCATTTTACACTTTCTACTTCTATCACAAGCTTTCCAAATCTGGATTTTCCCACAAAAGCAAACGCTCCTTTCAATTTGAAAATACAACCCCTATAGCCATCTCTAACTGCTGCAAATTTCAAAACCATCCATCCTCATCATGTAACAAAAGGAAAATGACACAAAAAATGTAAACCCCACACTTAACCAATGCTAATGGCCAGCACCACAAAAACAAGCTGAACTTATGAACCATGAGCCTCGTTTGTCCTTTACTGTGAGTGATCTCGTCTTCTGTTGACAGGGATCCGTCATGTTCTCAGCATTACTTGAACTCAGGGGTGTCTGTCTACAAGTGCATAATACAAAGCCTGGCAAACAGTCTTGAAAGTACAAGTAGTCGCACTCACTGAGATCCAGTGAGCCTGCAGGGAGCAAGCTGCTTCACTCTGAGGAGCAGAAGTCTTTCATGACAGCCGCTAGCTTTTTCTTTTCTCAAAATAAAATAAAAAAAAAAAATCAATGGCACAACTGCACCATAGCTAGTGCTAAAAGGATCAGGCCCCTCTGGTGATTTCAGATGTTGCTCATTTACTCAGAAATTAATCCTTCCTCCCCTCATATTCAGAGCCACTTAACGCCAACCAACAATTATGCCATCTGATCACTAAAAATAAAATAACTTTTCTTCTTTGTCTCTGAATGTATTCCTTCAGGACCCATTTTTTTCTGCTGTTCAGTGAGCCAGAGAGAAGGATATTATGAGTTCTGGGTGTTTAACAAACAACATGACATGCCACACTCTTGAAGAATACAAGTGCAGGTCTTCAGTTTTCACAACAATGGATCTCATTTTTGGGGTAAAAATAAAAGGCATGATTTTAATTTGTTTAATCTTTTGGTTAAGTAAGAAATGTAATCATAGTCACCATAATAGCATTGAAATACAAGTCACGCTCTGTCCAGAGAATGAACACTGTTATGTTTTATGAGCAGTGTTGAAAAGATAAACTGCATTTAAAAAAAAAAAACAAACACTCATGAAAGACCAGAATAAACATTATGTTACTTTTGGTACATATGTAACAATTAGGAGCTAGGTCTTACAATCGTTATTGCTAACAATATCAGTAGGATTACTGAGTAATCCTCAGAGGGCTTCAGGATCAGACAATAGTGTTCTGCTCACTTTTCATATAACAACATATCTCAACACATCTTTCAACATCTTTAGCCAGAAAGTAAATTGGTTGTGTAGCAATTCTCCACTAAGGTAAAACAGAAAAGGCTGTCGTACCTCTCTGCACAGAAAGGCACCTTAATATTTAATGTGATTAATTGAGGGTAGATTAATGACTGAGTCAACAATAATTCTCATACGGAGTGTTTGCATAGGAGTGTGTGGGTATGCTTGCAGTAGTATACTTGCGTGCAAAAATCAAACACAAAACCTGATCACATGTTCACAGCTGGAAACAGTGTTAGGCTTTATTCAGTAAGGTATAAGGCACTATCATTTAGCTCTCCCACAGCAGGAGGAAAAATGGTGCCACAGAAGAGAACTATCACATCAGACACACTCCAGGGGTCTCTTTTACCTACATTGTTCCTCTCCCAAATGTAGCTCTTTAAATTTTAAATAGAAAAAGAACACACAGAAACATTGTGCAGTACAAAAATGTCACAGTGAAAAAATGTGGAAAACATTTCTCATTAAGCAAGGTAAATACCCTAAAGTTCACATGTAGCTTTGATGGTGCAGTGTGTGCCTTTAAGACTTAAAGAAACACCCACATCAAAGTGTTGTCTTAAGATGGTGGGGCTTTAGTTCAAATATAGCCAAGTTGTACAATAGATGATGTGGTGAATGCCAACACTATTTTTATACTGAATACAATATTGCAAAAATACAGGCTGGACAGCACATTTTAAATTTGTTTGAATTTTTTAAATTTAGAGAGGATAAGAAGTGTATGTTCATATTTTTATAGTGAGCTATGCCCAAAACATCAGCTCAGCCTTATACTTCTTACTTGTATTTAAAATACTGCCTGAAATGTTCAGAAGGCTAAATACATAGAAACCTAGCAGAAACACTGGCAAAGCACAAGAATCTCACAAATGGAAAAAAATACAGAGTATATTTTTTTATTCTCTGTGCATTTTTCAAGGTAGAAAACACATTCTGAGAATTCATATCTATATCACTTAGGAAGAGATTTCCTCTAGAAGATACTCTATATTTCTCTCTCACCTTTCCTATTCGTGTATATCCATTTACCAATACAGTTTCATTGTGCTTTTTTTAATGCTGGTGTGCACAGACAACAAACGTGCTTCTCTTCATCCCGCACCTGAGCCCGCGCCCGGCTCCTGGGGAGCGCGGGAGCCCCACCGCATCTCGCTGCCAGGGACGAGGACCCCACGGTCCCCCCATCTTGTGCCCTATTGCTGCACCAACCATGGGAAAAAGCTATGCAGAGCCAATGAAGGTGCTTTGGAAAGCAAGGAGGACATCACCCAACTGAAGAATAAATACTTACCACATATAATCCAGAAGATGTCAATAGCACTCAAAAAACTTTGAATATACTTTAACCTACAAATTTCAGGTGTGAACCCTTATCAGAGCTTTCTAGCACTGGTCCCATTTCAGTGAGAACAGGTTTTGGGAAACAATGACTGCTTTTGGAAATCCCTCCTATAGAATATTTCACTATTAGCATTAATACCTTTTATAGGAGATGCCTAGAATTTTAACGATAGTGCCCTGAGCAACTATTGTTTATTTTTATATTTTTATATTTATCACATTTAATGGAAATTGAAATACATCTGAAGAAAAATAAACTGTTGTTCACAATGCCTAATACATTTGTTAAATATCAATACAAGCCACTTGAAATGATAGACTGTGTAATTAAAAATAGAGATGAAAAAATGTAAAATTACTGTTTACTTAAGAGAGCTAAAAAAAGTTCACAAGAGAAATATTGTCAGAATGCAAACACGAACTGTCAGACCCACCTTCTCTGGTATCAAATTCTGAATAAAAATACATCCATTAAACAAAGGTTTAAAGATAAATTATTTAAAAATACATCAATAAAATATTAAGCAATACTGGTTGCTAAAGAAATATCCTACAAGGCCAGGCAATCATACCGTTAGATACCTTCCTTAGCCATGATGAAATCATAGAAGAAGAAAAAAATAACATAAACCACTTCATGTAGCTCAGTGATTTATTATTTGATAGGGAACACTTTACTGCGAGTGTCCATTAACTGATGCTTACACTGTAACTCACAGTATATGACATCCATATGAATCTCAAATGAATTCACTACTATCAATGCTGTTTAAATGAATACTATGTGGATTGGGGCTCTTTTTTGAACAGATGCAATCTGTTCATGTATGATGAGCTATATCTGAATTGAAGGGGTTGCAGTGTGCTGGGTACAAGGAAAATACAGAAACTAGTATGAGAGGTTTAATCTGGCAGCGCAGGGAGATCAGGAAGCCTGTGTATGTTATGTGAAATGGGAGGGGAAAAGCAACTGCAGATGACAAAAATCAGATCTTAGCAATGATATTAAGAGCATCAGGAACGCATACACAAAGAATAAGAACTGTTATTGTGCATTGACAGAAGAGAGAGAAACAATGCACCAGAGGGTGAGAGAAAGATGCTGTTGGGAAAAAAATTTGGAACAGAAGGGAAGCGAACAGCCTTATGGTGTGTAAAGATTAGGTAGTGATTGAGGACATTTAGAAAAACAACCTGTGAGGTAGACTAATTGTGACCAAGGATAAAGATAATAAAAAGGCCTGAATAAAACAGCAGAAACAGATACAAACTCTTGTTTCAGGGAGAACAGCATAGGGCCAGTCTAGCATCCCAGGACAGGGATTTCCCTGGGAATGGCCCACAACCAGATGAGGGGACTAGAAATCAAACAGATCTGCCACACAGGAAGAACAACCTGTCTTTTTTCATAATTAGCCAAGTAGAGAGCAGAAATAGTAAAGGAACAGCCAAAGAGTTAGGGCTTAGTCCCACAGAAAACCATTACTTTTTATTCAGACAGCCTGCCAATTGAGCTAATCCTGTAACCAGCCATGCTGGCAGTCACGATCCAACTCTATAAAGTATCATTGAACTGCGGCTGCCACTGCTTGTAGCTCACGCTGCTCGTTCTTCACTTCATAGTATTTCTAAAACAGATTGTCTTGGGCTTTGAAGAGTTTACTGAACAGGGAGACAAGCAAAGAAGGAGAAGTTGTTAAGTTCTGCTACTGTTACAGTTCAGAAGTAGGACTGGTTTACTTAAGTTGCCTGCTAGAGTTGACACTGCACTTTTTAATGAACATATCATTTGGGGGATTTATTCCCCATAAGTGCTGGTTGGCACAGAAATAGAGCAGGTAGCCCAAACAGGCTGAACCACTCTTCCTCTGTAAACACAAACACACGCGCAGACACAAAAGACTGAACTGCAACATGAAAATGGCCGTTGTCAGGAGAGAAGTCTTTGTACTGTTTTGTCCTGTCTAGGCCATGAGTGATTTCAGTTTTACATCAATCTGCAATCATCAAAATAAACATATTTACAGCAAAGGGCAAAAGAAAGACAATATACACAGAAGACTGATATTCCCTCTTAGATTATTTTTTGGAAAAAAGGGACCCGGAAAGACTTTATCTTTCCTGCATGTCTCCATAAAAGCACAATATTTGTACTTCTTTTGTGCCAGCATTTTAAAAAATTGCTTTCTGCCTTTCTTTTTTGATGCTTTCCAACCCTTCTCTTAAGGTAGCTACTTCCTCACAGAGACACATGCCAATCTTCCCTCAAGACAAATATCCTTGCCAGAACAATAAGCAGAAGTTTTAAAATTGCCATAAAATAAAGTCTATTCTAAAATAAATAGTGTTTGAAACAGAGTTCAACAACTTAAGACCTGGAGCAGTTTGCCCAGACATCACTGGTTCACAGTCTGAACACAGCTCTGACATACTTTGTCTCACTGGTTTTGAAGATGGCAATACTGGATCATTGTCACTTATATTCTCTGCTCCATGGACTGCTTGAATAAAATACCCACTGAAGTTATCAGAAGAGCTTTATGTAAGGTCTTAAAGACTGGGACACGACAGCCACATCCACATTAGCAGGTATCACAGTCCACAAAAAGTGGCTCTCTAAGGTGCAACAGTTGATGCCGAGGACCCCACACACATTTTGGGGCATTTACTTGAAAACTGTTTGGTCTCAAAACTGAACGCCCATTAGTGGAACATGCATATTTGGAGTGTACCTTTGTGCTTAGTTTCATGCAGTTCATGGCCAGTCCAAACTGCTCTGCACCATGGATCAAAGTGTGGGATATGGGGCCAACTGGAGACGCACTTCAAAAGCACGGTCCTGATCCCCACTAAAACCCTGGGGTAGAGACAGCCAGTTTGAGCTGTCAGCCTTTTTGTACAATTTCGTTAAAACTGTTTCACACTATATTTTGAAAATACATGAAATCATTGAAAAACTGGAATCTAGAAGGGGGAGGGGGAAAAAAAAATATCCTAACTGTTCCATAGTTAATGTTACATTCAACAGTAATTACTTAACACATACAAAGCTCAATTGCATAACCTACAATTCTCCCACTTTGTGTAGGCTCCTTTGCTTCTACTTTAAATAAAAGAAATTCTTTTCATTTTGTCAAGAAAACTTTTCTCTACCTCACTACTGCATGACAAGGGAACAGATGGCAATTTAAGGGGAGAATTTATGAGAGCCACAATCTTAATGTTGCATAAAGAAAAGAAAAAGACTCGCATCAAAACCACTGACAAATGTACTTGCTAATATTAATGCACTCCCCATTCATCCAATATGCTTCCTAATTGCTTTTCTGTACATAATAATGTGGCACCTGCTGCTCAACATTGCAAGCGCATCAGGATTTCTCCAAAGTCAAACAGCTCTGCAACTGGCCCTCTCCCAGTGATAAATGTAGAGCACTGTATCACGCACAGTTCCTGTCAGTGGCATAATTAAAATTTTATACTTACAGAAAAAGATAGTAAACAATCAGTTCTTAAATGGATTCACAAGAGGAACTCTTGTTACAGCCAACTTTATAATTAGTATGCATCATGTAATGCTAATATATCCATGACAAGAAAATAGGAAAAATGTAGAAACTCAGTTGTTCTCTTTAATGCAATGTTAAACTACACAAAAAAATGAAAGCAATCAGCCTATTGTTATTTCAGTCTTCTATTTCTGCTCTTCATTTTCCATTGAAAATAGCTCGGCACATTTTCCACTGGAATGATGGTCGCTCCCTAGTGCCACATCTCTGGAATTTTCAAACAGCCACTAGGATAGGATTCAGCTTTATGATGTTTATTCATTTTAATTTTACATTAGACGAAAAAATGTAATTTATTTTTAACAGAGTTAGGGCCAAAACACACAATCTTTATTAGCTAACAAAACTCCCACTGCCAAAGATATCCAAAACATTTAAATGTATTTTTCTGCCGATGTGGTTATGCATCATCCAAAACGTGACATGCTATAAGCAAAAAAAATAAGCATTCACATCAAGTGTCCTAAATTAACTCCTGAGCCTGACAATATTAAGCAGAACTGAGATGCCATATGCTTTCTGTTTCAGAGTGGTCACACTTCTATCTATCTGATATAGAATACACATATATATTTGCATAATGCATGTATACTATGTACATTTCAGATTATAATCTGAATATTTATGATAAAATTTCAGTCTGCATATATGCACCTTACATATATTTTTGCTTACAAATGTGCTGTTTACTTATGCACACTCGTTCAAATACATGCACATGCATGCACTTGTGCTTAGTTTTCTAGTTTTAAAATAATTTGATAGAATAATTTTGGAAATATATCTGTGTAAGAGTCTGCTCTGCCCCAAAAAGCCATACGCTGTATACTTGCAAGTTTAAAATCATTTAGTACTCCAAAGTTTGAAGTAATATGCATCCCAAGACATGTATTTTTAACTAAATCAATGATTTGCATTTTTAAATGCAAGCTAGGTACTATATTTAAGAAACTTTTTTTTTTAATTCATGGCTTCTATTACTTTGATTTGTAATAATATTTTAATTATCTTCTGAGAAACAGGGCGGGAAAATTATCCTATAGCCTATTCAAAAAAACATTTTAAAATACTATTATTTATATTACCAGCCAAATCACAAGCATGGGTCTGCAAAACAATGCTTCCATCCTTTTTTAATGGAAACAATATGCAAAAATAATTTAGAGGAGAAATATTTTCCAGAACAAAAAAAAAGATTTACTTTTTACAAATGTCAGTGAAATATAATACATGTTTGGAGTATGTGTTGGCAGGGAGACAATTCAAAATGCACTGGATTCACAAAGACATACTGGTAGCCTGCTTAGAATATAATAGCCAAGATCTAAATCTTCTTTATCTTCAGTTGGTGTGATGATCTGCATGCCAGAAATTAAAATACCCTTCCAAATCACTGCTGCTGTGTTACAGAGATGTAAAGGTTTCTGAGCTGTGAGGCAATCCAAAGGTCTGAGACATACTTGCATTTACACAGTGTTCTTTTCTCTGTGCTTTTCAAACAAGAATTGTGGAAGATTATCTCCATTTATAGCTTCAACATTTTTATTGAGAGTGCTATTTCTTCAAAGTAATATTGCAGAACATCTTTTTAAAATGTTCAAAACATGAATAGCAATGAATCCATTTATATATAAACATACTCAGTGTCCGCCTAACTAGAGCTATCAAAATCTTCATTCTTACCAGCAAGTGAAAAATTCTGAAGTCAGACTCCTATCACTTAGTTACAGAAATGGCCCTATTTCAAGGGGCATCGCCAAAACAAGAAAAAGCAAATATTTTTAAAATTCTTTTTCAATGTAAATTCCCATGAACAAGATGGTCACAGGGTGTAAAGGAAATCTGGAGGTGACCTCCTGTATTTTTTCTGAAGACAAATAAAACAACTGCTAGGTTACGGGTATTTGGAAAAGTTTACCGTTTCAGCCTTTAGTAATCAGGGAGAATACGGCTATGTAAAAAACAAAACAAAACAAAAAAAAAAACACCAACAAAGAAACCCCAAACAGCCAAACAAAACCCCCACAGCCCTAAGAATTCAAACAAGGGAGCAACATAATTAGTGACTGGGAATACCTTTTATTGCTAAAGGATGAAACTGGGTCACATCACACATCACACGCAATCTCCTCCACGCTCCTAAAGTTTTCTATAAGATTGTGACCAGGAAGAGCAGGTGTTAGCACAGGCTATGGGGGGAAGGAGCACAAAATAAAAAAAAATTAAAATAAATTTTAAAAACCCTGCCTTACCAGTTTGTTTTCTGGGAAGAGCCATTCATGCAATTGCTCATCCCAAGACAAAGCCAGGAACACCAACAAACTTTGACACTTAATTGTCCAAAAGTCCGTTCAAACAGATCAGCGAACCCCGAAGAATTGCAATTGCATGCACAGATTGTAGCCTTTGGGAACAGGAGGTGAACCCTGCACAACGATTGTGTGGGTTTATCCATACTATGATAGTCAGAGCTGTAGACATCTGAATGTTTCCAGGTGGAATGAGAGTGCACATTTGCACAACAGGTTGGAGTGGGGCAAGTTGCCTGGTGTAACTTCACAGGCAGCAGTTGAACTCCATCCAGAACAATTTTAGCCAGTAAATATAAAGAGATGATCCCTCTTCACTGCTTCGCTAATCCTGCTCTCACTGCTGCTAAAACCCAAACTCCTACTGTCTTCAGTGATGCAGTATCTGGCCTTCTCTAGAGCTCCTAAAATCCCCCCCAATATTCTAAAAGAGCTGTATTCATGGACAGAAGAAAAAATGCCTGTTATTCTCCCTTACTGACAAAGGCTTTTTCAAGTGAACTAGAACAGGCAGGGAATGGCTCTCCTATGTAAGTAACAGGGAGTGGCACTGAAGTATAGGGTATTCGCCCCCCTGCTTTACAGGATCCCTCTCAGCAGGACACATTACACTTTAATGCAGATTTCCTCCATTTCCAGCAAAACCCCTTGTCGATTCCCCATAGATTGTGTGAAGGAGTCAGCACTTGCAATTCTATTAAGCACCATTTTAGATTAACCCAACTTCCATAACCTACATAATATAACACATAAATATTAATACATTACAGTTATTTCATCTAATTAGCTTTTCATTGTTTTAACCTAACTGCAATCTCACATCATGTTCTTCAGTTCTCTAACACTAGATGTACTCGACACAATATGATAAATGAAAACATGTACTAAGCTAATTAAAACATAGTTAAAAATCTGTCTTAGCAGAAGCCAAACTGAACCCCTCAGTCTCTGGCAAGGACCATTTTTTAATTCTGATGATATGACTTCATGTCACTGAAAACTTCTTCATATG
The DNA here is from genome assembly GCF_000690835.1 of Fulmarus glacialis. NCBI lineage: Eukaryota > Metazoa > Chordata > Aves > Procellariiformes > Procellariidae > Fulmarus > Fulmarus glacialis. The sequence goes on from NW_009225638.1 coordinate 104,650, forward strand.
GAAAAAGCTCCAGCTTGTATTGAATGTGGCAGCCTGACTGCTTAGAGGACAAGCTGGTATGAATGTAGCATCCCAGCTCTCCTCTGAAGAGCGATTCAAATTCAGTGTCCTAGCCTTGATTTTCAAGGCCTACCATGATGCGTCAGGTTGAGACTGCAGCAAAGAATACTTCCCCTTTCCAAACAGGACCTCTCCTAATAAATGCATCCGTTTAAACTCTTGTGAACAAACGGTGAGCTTCACAATATTTGCAGTTTTCCCTGGGCAATGACTGTCTGTCTTGGGGCAGACTGACCAGTTTATTTGCTTGGGCTCAGTACTTCACAAAGCACAGTCATACAGCACCTGGCTCAGACGTGACTTGCACGTGGTTAGCTTGAGCATGGGCAGGACCCAGCTGGTGTCCCTCTGCAAAATATCACATTGACCTATATTTTCTTGTTGGAATCTGTTTATTATCAAGAAATTATAATTTTCCTTTAAAAGTAGAAAATTTTCAGTACTCCTGGTTACACAGAAAAATGGTAAGCATGTCCCAACTATATATTTCAGAAGGTTAAAAAAAAAAGAAGGCAAAAAAACCAACACTAACAATTTATTCATTTAAAAAAAAAAACAAACAGGTGATCTGAAGCCCTACCTCATGATTTTTTAATGCTTGGGTTTCCAACAATGCAAATGCTATCATGAGTAATAATAAAATTTTAAAGCAACAAGTGATGCTGCGAAGAATAGGAAATCCTATTTTTCGGCAGAAGGGCCACGGATGTGGAACATACTGTCACAACTTATTAGAAAAGTCACAAATCTTGCCACACTCAGGGCAATATAAGACACCTCACTTCACAGTAGTTCAAATACCTGAAGGATACGGGTAAGAAGAGGTAAGAAGGAGAAGTTAAAAAAAGAAGAAACAAAATAAAATTGTTCAACTGAGTGACTAAGTAATCATTCTAGAGAAATATAGATAAACAATCTCTTGCAACTTCTCACAGAGAGAAGAGATATTGCAAAAACATGAAACATTTGTTTTCCGGTTTTTTAAATAGCATTTCCTACAAGTATCTTCCCACCTTAGAGAGCATTTCAAGTGTTTAAATTTAACTTATCTTATGCATATACATACACTGAAGTAACTATCTAAATGTAAGCATATACCTAAAGTATGGATAAACACGGATACGCCTCCCAAATAAACCTACTGTTGGGCATTCTTAAATACCCTCCTACGCTGTGACCTTAGCTTCTCCAGTGGTTACTTTCTGCTGGTACATGCAACTGACAACTGATGGGACTTTCAACAGGACTTCTATGGAGCGCTTTCAAAAAAAAAATTTATTCTCCCTTTCTCAAAGCAAATACACTCATACAAGTATTATCACTTGGTAAAATTCTTCTTTGGAGATTCTGCTCCTTTTAGGATTTTCTAAATTGGATTTTTTTAAATTTATCCTCACTAAAAAAACACCGCACACAGTGTAAATATCAGCTCAAATTTACAAGATCTATATCATTAACATGTATGCATTTAGAAGTTTAATCTGCAAAAGTTTTTTCATAATACATTTGAGTGGGACTTCCTATAAGAATAAAGATCTGAGGAAAGAGGCCTTTACTTCTGACACTTTTCAGGAGTAGGTAGAACAGAGAGAAGACTCTTCTCAGCTAATCTTTCTGTCAGACCTGTTATCTTATTATCCCATCACAGGGTAAATGAAGGTTGGGATATACTTTCCCAGTCCACTAAAAATACGTTATTAGCCAATCATATCTTAGTATGCCAAGAGGAAAAAAAAAGCAAACAAAACCCCTACTTTGACAGATTTTTCCTCATGTTAGTCACAAAGCCTTGAAAAATTCTAGAAGAACTGCTACTTTCAAACTGGTTCAAAACATGTTGTAAAATTCTTATAAAACAAAAGGAGTGCAGTTATTTAAGGTAGAGCCTTTCACGTCAAATAGTGCTCCTTGTCATATAAAATAACTATATGATATTTTACAATTTAATATGGACAATGATTTAGAAAAAATGTTTTTCATGTTATTATTATTTAATCCATGTTAAATGTATTATGTGCTATATGTCATTTTCTACCAGCTCTGCCATTAACTCCATAACAGCTGGTGCTAACTGTACTAAATTGTAATATAATGAGCTCATATATTGATAGCAATTACAGAGTTAAGTTGAATAAATCCTCTGAGTACAAAAATAAGCCTGCTTTCTATCTAGCAATAAAGTAAAGGTAACACCTGCTTTAATTTAAAATTGCCAAGGTTTTCTAAATATATATAATACATACAAAATATATACATATACAACAGCAACAAAAAAAATCACAACTGAAACAACTTCTCAAAATTTGTTTGATGGCACTATACCTATTTCATGTTTGTCACATGCATCACCACAACAAATCATTTAAATGCTGGTTGCACATTTCTGGCTTACGTCATATGGTGACTATAGTGATAAAAGTTAAAAAACCCAAAAGTAAAGACCGTGCATGGTTATTTGTTTGCTACACAGTTTTGCTATACAATTCCTAGATGTTGTGATTTTAACATCATTTTAGCATGTGATGCTACTGCTGGATGCAATTCAGGAAACTCTGTAATGTTAATTTTGACACTGATCCTCCTCATACTTGGTTCTTTCAGCCGCTTTTATGAAGGAGACAAAGGATAAAAGTACAGTGTATATAAAACAGCCAGGTCAGGAAATGATGAGTGTTTCTGGACAACACAGGTCCAACCCAGGACATAGGCTGGAGGCAAAAGGAGGTGCCCCCAGCACGTTCGGGGGAGCATGACATGGCTCCCATCAATCCTGCCTGCAAAACTGGGCGTATAGGCTTAGCAGAGGCAGCAGCTCCTAGACACCAGTCACATTGTTAGACCCACAGAAACATGAGGCCAGACAGTAATCCTTTCACCTGCTGCTTATGACAATAATATCTGTGAACGGCACAGCACACATTTGTCCTAAAGGACAAGTCCTAACGTCCTAAAAGAGACATCATTCAGCAGAAACCCTGTAATACCAATCTCCCCCTTCGTCTTCCAGTGCACTTCTTGGGATCTATCATTACAAAGAGGCACTGCAGACAAATAGAACATCTCACAGCTTAGGAGTCTGCCTGAGGCCCTTATAGCCAAACAAGGCTACCCCATTTGCTAACTACTATATATACTACAGTATCAGAGCCACTGCGCCCATATAATGTACATCTCTCTCCCATCTCATAGAGTATCAGGGCTTATCACAAAGCATTGCATCTCTCACACACTGCATGAAATACCAATACCTTTCAAGAAAAAAAAAAAAGGCATTAGTCAAAATAGACTTGCGCTCAGGCTATTTCAACAGCTCTAAGGGGTTGCTTACCTCCTGTAGTGCATTGTGTACCACTAGAGGAGAAGAACCTAGGTCCAGGAAAGAGCTAGCGTTTGTGACCAGATACGTTCCAGACAAGGGCATCATGAGAAGATACCATCACTTGAATACAATGAAATAGCATAATATGCTGCTATCATTTTTTGTCATAAGCTAAGAACAAAGAAAGGAAACAGCCCTTTGTCCTGGTTTCGGCTGGGATAGGGTTAAATTTCTTGCTAGTGCTGTGTTTTGGATTTAGTATGAGGAGAATGTTGATAACACACTGATGTTTTCAGTTGTTGCTAAGTACCTGCCTAGTCCAAGGACAGCTCCCATGCCTACTGACTGAGCTAGGTACACAAGATGGGAGGGAACATAATCAGGACAGCCAGCTCAACTGTCTAATGGGGTATTCCATACCATGTGACGTCATGCTCAGTATATGAATGGTAGGCGTGATCCAGGAAGTACCGATCGCTACCTGGTTATCAGTCAGCGCGGGTGGTGAGCAATTGCATTGTGCATCACTCATTTTGTATATTCTATCATTATTATTATTATTTTCTCTTTTCTGTTCTATTAAACTGTCTTTATCTCAGCCCACGAGTTTTTCTCACTCTTACCCTTCCGATTTTCGCCCCACCCCACCGGGGGGGGGGTGAGCAAGCGGCTGCGTGGGGTTTGGCTACCTGCCAGGTTAAACCACGACACCCTTTCTTAACATTAAAGGTGTCATACTTGATCTTTGGAAATACAAATAAAGCTCAGAGATCTACAGGACCATACTAGACACACTAACGAGAACCATTAAAAGCATTGGCCATCATAATACAAAGGTCTTTCACTGAGAGGAGGGGTCCATGGCAGACCATGCCATGAATGGGCTCACCGGAGATGCTACCCACTCTGTTTGGATGAAATGTCCTGTTGTCCACCCCAGGCAACCCCTGCACCTGGCATGGAGGAGGATTCCTTCACATTGCTATATGCTTTATGTTACACACTTTGTCTTGCTTGGATACTTCACCAACTACAAATTCAGGTTGTCTGCTAGTAAATGGATTTACCCCGAGGCTGTTTACATCAAAAGTAAATAAAGAAAAAGTGTTCCTCAAAAACACAGTTCTCCCAGTTCCATGCCATCACCCGCTGGACTGTCTTTCCCCTAATGATGAGTTAAACCAAGGTCCCATGTCACAAGGGAGAAAGACAACAGCAGAGGAATTAACCAGCTTGTGCCAAAGAAGAATGGACATGATGAGACACCATGTCTGCATGATAGTGAAGCAAATATACCTCTACTGCTATTAGAATATTACTAATTAGTTTCAAAGAGAGAGTAATGGGCTTGTACTAGAAATATTCTGACTGCAGACACAGGTTCTCTATAGAAAGTTTTCTTCATCTTGGGCCATTCATTTCAAAACAGACTACACGTGAAGTAACGCTGTATCTTTCCAGAACAAGAACAGCAGGATCCGGCCCCATAGGGCCCCATCTATTGAGGGAAATGACTGCTGTTACAGAGAGAGCGTGACTGCTGGTTGAAAGAAGCATTTGTCCCTGTGAGAAGAGTTTACGAGAGTAAGCAAAGTTATAGAGCGTTTAGGGCAGAAAATAAATTTTTGATGACTCTAAAATGATACATCTGTGCATAAGTATATACATATGTGTACACTGGAGTGTTAGTCTGTACAACAAATAACAGTATTTCCTTCTGGATTGAAACCCAAATTTCAATCGTCCTCGGTCTTACTTAACACATGGAGTACTGGGTTAAAACTTTTTAAAGTGGCTACTGATTTTGTATACCTCAAATTTTAGAGGCACAATAAAAATGCTACTACTGCTCCTGATTTTTGAGGAGGGGTCAGCACTTTCAGGAAAACGGCACCTTTTGAGAGCACCCAAATTGGGTATCCCAAATCTGAAGTCATTGAACACATTCGCCATTTCTGCAGTTCCACAGGGCTCAGGTTACTGCAACGGTGTCCAGCATCTCTGGGCCAGTCTTACCCAATACCAGTGTACTTACAAAGTCCTGAAACAAATCTCAAGCATGGCATTTGAGATCATGTTTCTTATCCATCATTATGAACTCATTAAGACTTTCTCTGAATCACTCCAGCAGCTTCCCTGGCATCATCACCAGAAATTAAAGCATTTTGCCCTATCTTTGATGGAACTTCGCAACTCTGCCTCTTCCCCATCCATCTACTCACATTTTAACGTATCATTGGCAGCCTACGTAGCTTTGATAGCTATGACAATTCCCAGACTGCAAGGCCACAATCTCCTCTCTCAAATCCCTCCTTTAGATCCCTCTCTGCCACAACGTTTATAATTAATCATCTAATTCCTTACAGCCAGCTGGCTGGAATCTGGCCTTTACTGCATACACACACATAAAATATTTCTTTAAAATGCAATGTGCATAAAAATATAAGGGAAGGGGGGGTCATAAGGAGAAAGAACATGTTTTATTTAACCAGTTGATACAGTTTGAAAAAGTGGACATGTTCATTTCTTGGCTATATCGACTCATTTGATAAATGAGATTACCTAATCCTTCTGTCTCTCACATCCAGAGGGCAACTACAGCAACAGTCTTACTGTAAAAACGTATACATTTTACTGAAACCCTCCTCTTAAACCAGTTAGCTGCCAGTTATGCTCCTGCCACATAAAAATCCACAGCAGGAAACAGTTCTTCATAGATGTAGTGCACATAAGACAATCAACCTCCACTTTGGTTTAAAAATCTAGATGTTGCTGAAGTAATACATGAAAAAAAATATTACAGGAGTCTTGATACTGCATGAGCATTCAATAAATAGACAGAGGGATACAAACATATGAGTGCATATTAAAAATATACACCTGCATATTATCCACGTACATGTATACATGCTCAGATCATTACATAAAGTGACATGTGGGAATATTACAATAATGATGATGATGAAAGAAGGTATATTATGCTGTGGGTAGAGGGCTATATGCATGTTTTATTTGCTTGAGTTACAGTGAGTTGTGACTGGCTATGACATTTGACCATACTGCAGTCTCCAATAAACATAAAACAGTCTATACTGCCCCTTTAAAGACATGTTTTTCATTCATTCCATAGGACTGAAATGTGTTCTAATGCTTCTGAAGGGTTTTAATAAATATGAGTATGTATAAAATGCTGCTGATGATTCAATTACTAAATCACCAGTAACAGCTGTGGCGCTGTGATCTCTTTTGAAATAAATTATGTCATGGTGATTACCTAAAAAAAAAGGTGCATTTCTCATATGATGTTGTATGATGCATTATAGATTAAATAGGGTGTGTACTATGTATTTATTCTACAACTTGCATTTCGTGGAAGTGGGTAGAATATATAGTTGAGATATACATGTGTCATTTCTATTATACTGTATGCACATCTGTGGGAGGGACACACATATACTTTTTCGATTCCTAAGTTAAATTTGCTCATTTCATCAGTCAACATTTCCTTTTCTTCGGACTGATCAAGGCTTTAAGAAAAACCAGGGGCTTAGTCTCTCTGTTTCATCCAGTGCATTATCATTGTAACATTAATCTTTCTGGAATGGATTTCATTTTATCTGGTTGCATTTCATGGCAATGTGAAAGTATAAAAAATGCACTTTGATTTTCTAAGGGAACATTAGCACCTAACATTAGTAAGGGTAGAAATAAAGCTCTTGTTCTAAGTAAATTTAACAGACATGCTGGCATCAGAGGGAGGGCCATAATATGAGTATGCCTTTATTTTTGCATTAACTGATTATTTTTTTCTAAAAAGATGTTCTATGCCAATAGGATAAAGGGATGCTGCTTCAGGAAAGGATACTTCCCACTTAAAGAAAGTACAATATATTTTCATTATTAGAAGAAGCAATGAGTAATTTCCCTCAAAACAATACACCATAATTTATACACATATTAATGGCAGTATTTTAGAGATGTAAGAAAGTAATAGGGCACTGACAAGGTTCAACTGAATATAATACAGAAGTCATTAAAACACAACAGAAGTCTTCCTAAAAGTTAAAAAATGAAAATATACAAGAAATAATTAAAGGAGAGTAGAAGAAAAAATCCTCCATTAAATGGGTTCCTTTGACTGTGTTAAGGTCAAATGCTAAGGACTATGAAAAACATAAAACAATATTTTTAATATTATAAACATACTTTCAAACACTCCGTTAAACTTTCCAGCCACTGGCAAAAAACTTTTATCAACTTTATGTCTTAAAAATGAGACTTTTTGTGGCAGGCCTCTACAGATCAGTATAAATTCAATCCAATTTAAAGCACAGTAACGATGTGGGCAGTCTCAGACTATTACTTTCAATGGGATAGAGTCCCTAAGGATGACATAGACTTAGTCCCATTGAAAGTAATGGGGTAAGCAATCACATGCCATTACTTTCAAGGAGACTCAGTCTATACTATCCATAATAACATGGTAATATAAATCTGTACTGACTCATCAGCATGAAGAATGAAAATGTAGAAGAATGGCAAAGCGGCAAACGTGCACCCTGAGACAAAAAACAGCCCCTTGGTTTCTCTGCATCCATAACTCATCAATGTTGAAAGTTTATTACAGGAGAGCTAAAAAGGTATATGAATGCAAGGTGAGACGTTAAAATCAAGATGAGGCTTCAGCATTTTATAGTATAGTTAGTCTTCACTGCCCCTCTCTCTTTTTTTTTTTTTTTTTTTTTAAAGTACTATACAAATAGTTCTGGTCCTTAAAGTCCTCAATTTAATTTTTTCGTTTCCTAAATCCAGCAATATGAAAAATATTTGTTCATGGAGAATGTCTCTCTCTAAAGCCATTTATTTTTCGTTTTTTCTCAGCGCACAACACAGACAGCTACAAATAGCCTCTGCAATCTTCCACTCTGCAAATCAAAGACATTAATAATATATTAAAAGGATAGATAATTCTGAGCAGGTGGACAGGGTGGTGATTGATCCATTACTGTGCAAATACCTTGGTAATGGCTTGTAAAAACTTAAGATCCACAAAACAAAGAGATAACAAAGCTCCACCATTAAGACAGACACCCATTTATGGCTAGTAAATTTTATACAGATTAATAGAAAAGACCAACTCAAATCCTCCTGTTGATCTAACAATAATGCTCGAGTTAGCAGGGCTCAAGAGTAAAAGCCATTGGTAAAAAGTAAAGCAGATCACCCTGCCTTGTGCCTGTGGGGTAGATATGATGATTTATTTTGATGAGGAAGTTGCCACAGTTTTCAGTAGATCAGCCAAAAGCATTTCTACAATATTCACACAATATCTCAAGTCCCTCTGCTGACGTGCCAGTATCTTTACAAAAAATAACCCTAATAAGAGCACCTAGTTTGCATATAAGCCAACTTTTTATTTTCCATTTTCTGCCACCTTCCTGGGGAGTTAAAAAATATGAATATAAATGTTTACATATATACATATATGTATTAGATCATTTCTTCCCCGATGGAGTGATGGAAAAGAAGTCCTCTGGCTACTGAGCAGTAATTGAGAATATTGAATCTTTGCATTCCATAAATTGTTTAAAGGATAAAAGCTAGAGCAAATCACAGGCACTCTAAAAGTTTGGATAAGAATCACAACTAATGTTACTCATTTCAGTCACATCACTGTTCTCAAGAGAATTACATTGCCGTGATGCAGTGAATCAGAGTTTAGTGGTTGTCAAGTTATAATTGTCAAGGAAAACTATAATCTTGCTGAATTCAGAATGAATTTTGATGTAGGGGGCAGGGGGATAAACCATGTTTTGAAACTAAACTCTTGCTCTGAATCACCAAAAAAAATTATAATACAAAATTCAAAATAATATAACATTAAATAGCATAATATAAAAAGAAAAGTACATAAAAAATAAATATATAAGTATTATCTGAAAGTTGTTCTATAATGGTAATTCTTGCTTTGCAGAAGAGGTGGACATGAGCTAAATTTGGTTCAATTTTACGTATATAAAACCTCTATAGTTATCATAGAAGGTTTGCTGCAGGAATTCAACCCTACATTTTTCATCCCATAATAAGTTTTTCACTGTGAGGCTACTTCATCTGTGGACTCATTGCATCTTTTAACACAGCCTCTGCAAATGCTACTTTCTCTGAAATTCTCAAATCCCTGTAGTTAAACAGGATCTCTTACTGAAATAACTGTTGATTTGACTGTTGACACTTCACCAATTTTAGCTTGCTCTTGTAAGTGAAGAACTAGGCCAGTTCTCAAAAGGGCATATTTTAAGATACATAATCATAGCAATTTCACAAGCATAATATTGTTATACTGTAAACATTTTAATACACTACCAGTTTTATCTGCTCTTTCCAATAGTATAGAAGATGCTGCCTTCTGCATTTCATAATCCTGAAGCTTGAACCAATTGCCGCCTTGCCTTCTTATGACTATAGCCAGATTTTAGCATCACAACACTAGCTAAAAAGTATAATGAAGAAAGAACCGATGGATTAAAACAATCTTGATATGACATTTCCCATCTTTTTATGTATGTATATACTGCAGTCTTTCTCCTTTCTCTGTCTTCTTTTAAAGTAGTAGTTTCCTTTTCTTAAAAAAAAAAAATCCTTAAAAGAAAAAACAGAAGAAAAAAGCTCCTTTCAAGGAAAGGAAAAAGAAAACGGACTATGATTCTTAAAAATAATTTAAACACTTTTACTGAGAGAAAAATATAATTTCACCATACGAAGTATTGAAATTAGACTACAAACAATTGTAACTTTGAACAGGACCTGTTTACTCCAATCTCTAACCATGCATATGTAAAATACAGGTCTTAGTAGAGGAATATGATTTTTTTTTCCCCAAAATATTTTTCAGTCTGTTTGTGCACCTTCATCTTTGTAAACAATTTTTAAGCTATGAAAAAAAGCTTTGACACACAGGCTCACATTTATAGCAACAGTTTGTTCTGAATAGAAATGTATTTTGTACATGGTGAAGAATAGAAAAGAGTATGTATTGTATTTAAAAAATCACTTTTAAGTGATTTATTGTTATGTATAATTTCATAAACAATAATTAGCATAATGAAAACTGCCAACTGGCTTAGAAAATATGCCATAATATATATATAGTACAGCACAGCTGTACTATTCAGTTGTGTATTGCATCACACCATAAAATTAGTTTAAAACATTATAATGCTCTTAATAATCTTTCCTTATAAAGTTATGAAAATAATTGCACAAAGACAAAAAAAAAACCACTAAAAACTAATTTTCCTGAAGTGTTTCCCCCGCCTTTTCTTTAAAAAAAAAAACAAACCCAAACAAAAAAAAAACACCAGGAGGTGCACACAAGCTCCTAAGAGAATGTGTACACCTTTCTGATACGGTTTTGATAATTTATGTTTTCAAAACGCGCTTCCACATTCAAAGGGTGGCTATGTTTTTAGAGTTAAATATTTCCTTGCGTTTTAGCCAAAGGAGGTGTTTGATCCTACACTCGGATCTATAGGCATAAGTACCAGCATGCGCTGTACATCTTGTAATACTATCTATCGTGATTATACGGAGTAACGGATTTTACAACACCTACCAGGCAGTACGCCAGGTATCTAAAACAGGAATGAGCCTTTAGGCCTCTTTTGCACCTGCTGACAACACTCCCGGCGCTCAACCCTTCCTACGTGGTTACAATAGCTTACATTGAAATGATACAGGTTGTAGTGCAAGTCCTTTTTTGTTGTTGTTTTCAAAAAGAAATCCAAGTTCTGGGGTTTTTTTTGGCAGATCTGAAGTATGGTAATAAAAAAGATAGGGTTTTTTTGTGGTTTGCATATTTTAAGATCACAAAAAAATATGCAGTAAATAAATCATTCATACATTAAGAATGATTACCAGTGTGTAAAGTGGAATGTTGAATTACCTTAGATATATTACCCACAATGCTTTTCAAGGCAGCAGCTAATTAGCAGGAGAAAGGTCATGCAAAAAATAATGTGATTAGAAGAGGTTGAAAGAAAAAAAAAAAAGCCACATATTTGGACATAGACCAAATTTCCTTTTTGCCACTGTAACTGAAAACCATTGCTTCAATATTTAATGAAATGCTTATGTTGCAGCACCTGGTCACATTGTCAGCATTGCCTAACCACTGCCTCCCCTGTGGGTCATTACTGCAGCCATCTGAAAGGGGGCAAACTGTTCATCGACTACAATAATGCCAGTCTTTAAGAATCTACAGCTACAAAACAGCAGGAGACAGAGTTACTTTGGCTCTGATCTTGGGAAAAATGGCTGGGGGCAAAATGCTGTTTCCTACCATCAGAGACTATACAGTTAGCAATAATTCTGTAAGTCAAAGCCCATGCACAAGACCCAGCTTGGCTGCCCTGTTCTGCTTTTTCTCCCTTTGCAGAAAGCTAGCAGCTCCTGGTGAGAGATCCTTGTCAACAGGAAAACAGTAGTTCACACTACCCTGCTAATGATCCAATGCATCAATAGCTCAAACAATCACAACAAGCAGATGTCCTAAGTTAATATAGACTTTCCTGGGATTTTACTTGTGAAACATGGCTTTAAAAGGCATTAGTCTTTTGTCCTCACTAGAGATCTGCTAAATCCTGGCACCAATTCCTTGGGTATGTGAACCCCAGCCTAATGGAATTTAATTACTTTAGTGGTATTAATCATCTGTACAGTAGAGCAAAGAGTATTTTATTACCACTTTTAAGGGTTATCGGCACATTTATTTCAAATGAACTGTCAAACTGCATTACGTGTAAAGCATGCCAGGTTTGAATACTGCAGCACAGGTGAAAAGACATTTGCTGCTTAAAAATCTTTGACATAATGAGGATGCCTCTGCTTAACACAGGAAACATGGATGCAGTTTATTTAAAATGAAAAACAAACTATCATCGATTTTAATGATTTCTTTTTGCTCTTGTTGTTTTTTTGTCAACTTTTAATTTCTCGCAGTTTTACTTTGAGCTGGAAAGGCTGCTCTTTCCTGAGGAGAACAGAAACACCAGTTAGCACCAAATAACCTGTGACACTATTACAGGATTAGTTACAGAAGAGCAATATCAGTCTTGTCCATTATCTAGCAACAAGCACTGGCTCAGTAACACAAGGTTTCTCTAATTCACTTAAATACATAAAATCCTTTGCATTCACATACATAGAAGAGCATATTTTCATTCAGTGTAGCTCCTGCAGTTTCTTCGGAGAAAACTACGTATTCCTAAAAGACTCTTGTCAGGTCATCAGCATCTTACATGAAAAGATGAACATTGTTACGAGCTTACAGCCCCAACAACCTCAAACAAAACAGGTAAGATCTTGGTGCTCATTTCTGTTTGCTGGACATGTTGCAGCATATTTTGCATGCTGCTAAGTTGCAATTGTACCTAAAATCTAGCAAAAATTAATACCTGTTGAAAGATTTTTTTACCCCTTTGGTGTGAAGTTTCTTGTTTTGTTTGGCTCCTGGACTCTCCATAGGTTTTAGACCTGTCCTACACCTGGTTAAAGCATATCGTTTTGCACTCGTCGTCTCTCAGACATTTTGCACTGAGTAGCAAATGAGTGCAATTTGTGACACAAGATACTACGACATGTGGGAAAGACACATAATTAGTGTCAGAATGAATGCATTTGCTTTTTAAAGCCTATTTGTCCTAGGATTTCAAATGAATCAAGCTGCTATGTCTCTCTCAACAGCTCCATACTGCTGTATAATGAATTAAAAGCTAGTGTTACTAAAATGTGCAAGCTTCAGGAATAAAATGACTACTGTATGCATCTCAAAACCAGGGATGAGAGGATCTTAAAAGGCTCTAAACTCTAATGTAGCCTATTTTAAAGCTTTCCAAAAAACTATCCCATTTTGCTAAACAGAGAATTCTCAAGTGAAATCACCCCTTTCCATGACAGATTACTGTGAATTTACAAAGCTACTTTGAATCTTGTCTTTTTAAAAGGAAAATCTCACACTTACATCCTCTTGCCCTATACGTATCATTCAGGTTTGAATCCCCAGCACTCTGCATGCAGCACACACAGTGGCATATCTCAGTGCCCTGTACATACATAGTTCTCTGGGCCTCTCTCGAATCTTTCTTCCCTCTTGCCAGATAAACATTCTCATCCGTCACCGTTTCCTTCCCCTCCTGTCCAGACATTCAGAACCATCACCTGCCAGAGAAGAGGCGCAGCCAGGCACTATCAGTGACACCATTGTGCCAGTGTCCCACACCCAGGGACAGCTGGGATCATCCCTGAAGAGGAAAGGGCACTCTGGATTTTTTGCCCATTCTCTGTATTTACACATTGGCTGAGACTCTTTACAAGACTGTTACCCGCAAGACGGAAATCTGCACCTCTGACCACAGGCCACCCCTATTAATATCTTATTAGAAAAAGGAAATCGGCTTTTGACAAATTAGAAGAGAACTGACTCAGAAAACGAGGAACGCTCTCCTTGTGATTACTTGTCCTTTTTGGTTTCCAAACCCTGATCATGTTCTTCAATGCCATATGGCCTACATGCTATACCTCTTCTTCTAAAATATTGATACTTTGCCGTTCTGTATTTTAAAGATCTTCAGTGGATTAAAAAGACAGAAATGTGACGCTCACTAGAGTCTCTTCCCCATGGCTCTAAAAACAAGTTGGGAAGTGGATGACAGGGGCCTGGGACAGCATTTTTCTTTCAGACACTTGTAATCTTGATTCATTGCCCTTCTATTAACTGAGGTTGGTTGTAGCAGAAAAATGACTCTTTAACAGGACACGAGGTTCTCCTAGAATTAACATTCTGCATAAGTCCAAATAATTAGGCTTTGATCAGGGGAGTAATAGATTAGTGGCAGGAGAAGAGAGGGAGTAAGCAGAGCATCTCCACAGCTATCCTGCTGCTGCTGAATGTCAAACAGGTACTGGGACAACGGGACTGACGCCCAGTGTGTTTTTTCAACTATTTCCCACATACAGCCCCTTCAGAAACAGGCAGTGTTTCCTGCATCCCAGAGCCACCAAATGCCCTCACGATTTCCCACTGCAAATGAGTCTTCCCCAGCTGCAAAGGTGCCATGTATTTTTCAGCCTCAGCCAGCTGCATATACAGCTAGGTGACCTCATCAGCTAATAGGAAAGCATGATTTTTAAATGCCACTTTATGATTAGGTAACAAAACAAACACACACACATGTTACTGCGAGATAAATGTCTCGAATGCAGTCTGAGATACAAGGCACAGCCAGATGCCTTCAGTGACCCTGAAAGAATGTTATCTTAATGTAATGCACACCTTTGACTTCCTTGTTGCGTTTAACGCATAAAGTAGCCTCAGACAGAGGTTCAGGAATAGTTGTGATATATCCCACATGGTACGTACAGCACTGGACTAGTAAGTACTTCATTTCAATATTTAGAAAGATATTGCTAGACCATGTACCAGGTAACAAGTCAGTTTTATCACTTTATCTGAAGCATCCTGTGTATCACAGCTCAAGCCCGCTGCGGTGCTCACACAAGCAAATCTCCAAATAGTCTCAGAAGGCATTTTGCTTATGGAAAGAGGGCATAA